>NW_026606185.1:28435000-28612500 GCF_029834395.1 Sorex fumeus | reverse complement strand
GTCCGCGCCCCGCTTGGCTTCGCCTGGGCGCGTAGCCCGAGTAAACAATCGCGGGGACCCGGCCTGCTGGCTCGCCACGCCGGGGGCCCCCCACTCTCCGCCCGATACCCCTCTTGGCCACTACGAGAAAGTTGGCCAGCCCCTCGCCCCTGCGATTCCCCGCCGCCCCCCTTGGGGTCTTTTGCTTTTTAGGATGGGGGCCAACCCCCCCCCCCAGGCTCTCCGGTTGGAGAGGGAAGTTTGCGGGGTCCACGGGAGGGGATATGCTAGGGGGCTCGCGAGCAGGCGGCAGCGGCGGCATGGTGGGGGGCGGGGGACACTGAAGTTATTGATCTGGTGGCTGTGGTGGAATGTGGCGAGAGTCACGTGGCGGCTTCCTTCTCCTCCTCCTCCTCCTCCTCCTCCTCCTCCTCCTCCTCCTCCTCCCCCCCCCCCCCGCCCCGTTCCCCGACTCTCCTCCGGGGGAAACCGGGGGCGGGCAGCCGCGGGGAGCGGGGAGGTCTGGAGCTCCGAGGCGGCGAGCGGGAAGGGCGAGCCGCGGAGCGCGGGCACTCGAGAACGTGCGGGCTGGCAGGCCGGAGGATCGGGGCGAGGACCGGGGGCGGGGGGCGCTGGACCAAGGCGGCCGAGATCCCCCGCGACCCTGGCGGCGGAGGACAAAGGGCGACTGGTGCGCCCGCCGAGGCCGCGAGGTCCCGCCGAGGACCGTGCGCCGGGCCCCGCCCTCTGGTCCCCGCTGCTCAGCATCCCCGTCTTCCTCGGCGGCCGCGGGGCCCCAGCGCGCGGGGCCCCAGCGCCCGGCCAGCTGGGCTCCCCATCCGGCCTGCGGCTCGGGGCGGGCTGCGCGGAGCCGAGGTGTGTTCGTAGCCCGCTGAGCGGCCCCGGCCTCGCACACACAAAGCCCTTTCTTCTCCCGGGCGGGGACCGGTCGGAGGAGGGCCACGCTTTCTTTTCTCCCGCAACCCAGAAGTTCTGGGGTAAAAGCCGAGAGGAATCATTGACTTGTGTCTTGACACTGTTTTAGGGGGCGGTTTACGATCACGGGGGCCACCGCATTTTCTGGGAAGCTTAGATCGACCGAGGGCCTGCAAGACTCCACCGCCCAGAGCGCACGCGGAGCAGGGGTCCGGGGCCGCGGCTCGCGTCCCATCGAGCGTGGGGAACTTGCCCCCAGACTTCTGGCTGCCTTAAAAGTCGTGCGAACCAAGTACCAGGGCTAGCCTCTTCCAAGATGTTTGGAAAGAACTTTCCTGGGTGGGATAAAGTCACACCGGGGCTCAAGGGCTCCAAAAGGCTTCCCAAGTACCAGTACTTGAGGGAGGCTTCTTATTTTTGAAAAAGTTTATGGAAGTTTGCACGATTGGTAGTTTTGCTCCCCTGCAGCTCCGTAGTTTGTTTAGTTCACTTCTTTTGGGATGAATTCACAGTGAAAGTTCTCTTGACTGTGGGTGCATGTCATTCCCGTGCTTGCTAAAGAGGATTTATTCTCCTTCACGCTGGATTTTATGGGCTCTAAGAGAAGCGTCATTCAGTCAGGGCGATCTTGGTTAAGTCGAATTTCAGAATAGCTGGGACGGAGACCTGTGCAGTTTTTAGTAAAAGCAAAAGGTGGCAAGAGAGAGAGGAGAGAGAGAGAGAGAGAGAGAGAGAGAGAGAGAGAGAGAGAGAGAGAGAGAGAGAGAGAGAGAGAGAGAGAGAGAGAGAAGAGAAGAGAGAGGAGAGAGAGAAACAGGGCGTGTTATTCTTTTGTCAGATTGTCACATCGCAAAAATATTGAAGTACCTTTTCCATGAAGACACACATAGCCAGTGCCTTTCTTCCACTGCCAAACTCGAAATAAAGTTTTACATGATAAACATGGATTTATCTTCCATTTTCTATACTCACACGGAATACAGTGGTGGTGGTCTCCATCAGCTGTTTGGGAAGCTCCCAGAAGAGAGATGGGGCTTCAGGTGGGCTGGTGAGCTTTGAGGGCGAAGTCGCTGAAGACAGGAATAAAATCAGTATAGCTCTCACTGAAAAGCTTTTGTGTTTCTTTAGGGTACGCATTTATCTGGAAAATACATACTTACAGGAGCTTTGTCAGAAAAGTAATTGTGAAATAGGGCTCTTGGAGCCTTCTTCAGGACTCTTGTTAAATACCTAACCTTCATTTCTCCTAGTATCCATGTATCTTCCTGGAAGGCCCTCCATTTTTCAAACTGTATTTGAGAACTGTTCTGAATATGTGGTTTGGAAGGTTATCTCTGGGTTTCAGAAAAGCCAGGGAGATGAATATCCTGAATTAATAATAATAATGATAATAAACAGCACCAAGCAGCACTTTTCTGTCAGCAGGCTTACAAAGACAGCCTTGATTTAACTTTCTTCTTTGGTGAAGAATTGAGTAATTCTGTAGCCAATAGAAAAAAATTCTGATTTTATTAGATGAGTGACAAGATTTCAAAACCTTAAACACCATAATAACTTGAAAGAGGCATTGGAAACCATGCAAATGGAATGTGCCCTTCTAAATAAAACATGAAGCTCTGCCTTCAATTTTTCAACTTGTCTCCTAAACTCATACTGTTTCTTTAACAAATAAGGTTTAGGAGAGATTTCTGATATGGCTGTCACTTTTGATATCATAATTTGAAACTCATATCTCAAGGGAATAGTTTACATAGACAGGTAAAAACAGTAAAACAAAATGACAGTTAAGTTTGGAGTTTTTGTTTTCAAGCCAATGCTTAAAAATAAAGGACTGGCAATCCTATGAGTGGTTGTGTTTGCTCGGTATTCTCATAAGTTTAATGTTTTGATGACTCATTATAGACTTACAGTTTCCACAGGGTTTTTGTTTGTTTGCTTGTGGCAAACTTTACTGTGATTAACCTAATAACCCACCTACTAGTGAGTAGGGGGTCAGATTTCTGACTGCAGTAGAAGGTGCTTGCTCGGTTTCCTTTTCTGCAGTCCAGTTCATTCAAACTGTTAATGTCAAAAAGGTTCACTTTTCCATTTGTGAAAACTGTAAAATATATTTTGAAACATGGTATTCTTTTTCTCCTTCCACCTCTCAGTGCCCTGCAATCAAATTTCTCAGGCCATGTGAGTTGAAAACTTACTCTGTCCTTATGCTATGAATCTTCAGAAGAACGCTTTCTCTTGAATGAAACAAGAATTAATGTAACAAGCATTTCTCTTGAATGAAAATACAGGCATGGATGGTCAGGCAATTAAAGTAGTCTCCATTTTTACCCTATTTGTATTATTTGGATATTTATCTCAATTTCAGAGAGTAGTTATAGGAGTAGTTTGAGTTGATTACCTGAAAATAGTTTTGCTGTCAGCTTCTTTTCAAAAACAGCAAATCAGTTGTATCAAATTGGTCAATTATGACCCTTTTCTATTTTTCTTGCTTGCTCTTTAGTCTATTTCTTCTGGTACTTCTCTGAGGGGAGTTTCTTGGCCATTTTGCCTGCTGAAAATATTTAATATTTTTTTCTTGAAATTTACTCCTAAAAAGTACTGTAAAAAGGAAAAAGTGATCTGCTACAGAAAGGTGTGATATATCCAGTAAAAGCCAAGTTATAAAGCTGGGGAGACGAGAGGGGGGTCCTTAGACATTTCAATGCCAAGTTAAACAAAAGCTACAATTAGGGTAGCTGGACCCTCAGGTGTTCATAAACTCATACCAGGGACCTCTAGAGAGAAATGGTGGGAACCAGAGAGAAAGGGAGCCCCCAAGTGCCTTGTTTAACTTGGCTATCCCAGTAGCTAACCCTTTGTCACTTGGCACATGTTGAAGTTATCACACTTAGGTTTGACCTTCTTTCCCTTCTTCTCATTTACCTTTTTTTTTTAAATTTTTATTTTAAAGGAGAAGTAATTTATTTCAAAATAGAATGAAGTGGCAAACATTTAGCTCTCAATTTTAGAATGTAAACTACAGAATTTCAACTGAAAGGCAGTGGGTTTTTTGTCTATAGCCTTTTGAAAGTCAGGAGACCTATCTCTGAGGTATTCTCTAGTGGAAACACTCTAAAAATTTTAGGTGTGAAAAAAGCCACCACTGAGAGCTTCTCCTGACCCCTAAATTTAATAGAAACATTAAACTCTCTACTCCTTATGTAAACACATTTTTTTTCTTTTTAAGAAGTCAAAATATTTTTGCTTGTTGGCAAACAGGTTAGTGTAAGAAAAAAGAGTGGTTTTCTTGTATTTTGTGTGTGTGTGTGTGTGTGTGTGTGTGTGTGTGTGTGTGTGTATTGTGTCTTATTTCTTTTAAAAAAGTGCCTACAGCAGTAGAGATTGAGTTTTGCTTTCTGGAAATGATGCCACACTAAGGAAAAGAACCATGAATTTTGTATGCCAAGACAATTGCATTAAGACAGTGCGGTGGCTTTTAATTGGACATTGTAAAGTAAGACACTGCCTTCGAAATATTTTTGAGATAAATAGTTTAAGCATAACTTCTGTTCTAGTTTCTAACCAAAGGTGATTTAAAAGAAAATATTCAGAGGATACCTTTCTGTCTATATTCTACGTTTTTCTATAATCACTTTTATGATCGCGAGGGAAAAATGATCCACAGGCTTGTGGCACAGAGTAATGGAAGCATCTGCTTTTGGATTTGGAGGTTAAACAGCATGAGTATTGGAAACATTGCAGAAGCTCAGTGTTTGACATTCTTACCCCCTTTAGACAGTTGCAGTTGTACTTCTATTCATATCTCAGCCAGTGACTGTTTTTTCCCTCTACCACCTCTAAATTATACTGACTAGATGTTGAAGTCATTAAATTGATTATAGTCCAATCAGTAGACAATCCGACATAAACAAAAACAGCAATTACAGTTGGCAAGAATCCCATGAGTGCTAGTCAAAGTTCCAGAACTGATGGTCCAGTGAGTCTTTTCCAAAACGCCGCTTTCACAATTTCACCAGTTCTGGCAGCATCTTCTTAAAGGGAGGGTGCAAAAATTCATAAGATTCCACTTGGCCTTAAAAACAAAAACATCTGTTTGATGCATGAGTGGATTGTTGGCTTTTATTCACCCAGCCAAAAAAGGGCAAAAAAATAGGATATTGAACATAAAAGCATACATGTAAAAATGAAGTTACAAAGGGATTTGAGATTAGCAGCTTTTAATAAAGCAAGCTGTTAATAATTTTTCTTTTTTGTTTTGCCAGAGTATTCCCATATCCCTTAAAATCCATTGTCATTATTGACAGCGGTGACGCCTAATAGTGGTGATAGAATTTTTCAACTTTTTGCTTCCTGTAATTATACTTAGCTTAAAAAAAATTGGATCATTGCAAGTTTTGTAGCATATTTGTAGTTTTTCTTTCATGTGATAGAAACAGTTTTGCTCCCTTTTATTTTTTAACAAAGTGTCTGTGAGAACTGACATTTTTGGTAAATTTTAGTGAAATAATTGTTGACATAAGTTGATAGAATATGTTCTTTATGACCAAATTTGATGCATATCATGTTGGGCTTTAGTTATTTTTAGGAGTGAAAATAATTTTTTTAGACTTGCCACCCTTATAGCATTTTAGAAACCTTAATATGTCTAAACCAAAATGTAAATGTTGTCATTAAGTTGGTACTAAGTGAAAGAATGCTTTAGAATTGAGTGAGCTTTTGATGCAAATGCTGATATTCTAAATCAAACCTCGAAGTATTTTCCCAGATGTATTTAATTTTTGATTCCCATTGTGCTGTCAGAGGTTAAAGTTAGTTTCGTGGAGGCATGCATGCACTTTCTAATCCCATTTCAATTAAATCTGAAATAAAGTGTTCCTCTTTTTTGTTTGGGGATTACATGGTGCCCTAGCTAGGATTGATTGCATGCATATACTTGTTTGTTGCAATGAAAGTATACTTGTCTGATTTAAAATACCTTCTGCAACAATGTTATTACAAAGCAATTAAAACTCAAACATTAAAGTTAACATTAGTAAATTTAAATAGCTCTGTTATAGTATTAATCAAATAGTGTAAGGAAAGCTTTTAACTGGTTTAAATAATTATGCAACTCCTGGCATAAAAGCCTGACACAAGATAAATCTTTGAAAACTAAGTGGAATCATGGCTTTTTTTTTTAACTTTAATTTTAGGCAGCTTGGGCTTTTAGCATGCATCACACTCCACCTCTAGTATAAGTAATTATGCCAGTTTAGTAATTATTAGAGATGAAAGAAATTCAGTAAGATACGAATTCTAAAACTTCAGTAGCTTCAGTTTTACCAGAGATAATGATCAAGCAGCAGTTATCCAGCTGCCTGGGGACCCTGCCACTGCTGTAAGCACTGGGCTCATCTTGGGGGTATCATTATTATGGCAGCACAGACTGCAGTTGGCATTGCTACTCTAGATGTCTGATTGCAGAGGTTTATAATTTGGTAATTAAAAAATCCCAGAGTCAAATAGGACTCTCTGGAAACTACCCCCCCTCCTTTTTTTTTAAGGATTTAAATAAAGATAAATGTGGACATTTATGAATTATTGTTGGATACTACACCAGAGTATTAAGGTTCCAAAATGTCATGAGAAGAAATATTTGTATGTCTGCCTTTCTATTGCACTTGATGAACATGTGTTGGGCATTTTAAGTCTTATTTTCAAATGAAGAAAATTCAGTTTGGAAGACATACTATTCATGCATGAGCGTAACTATCTCAAGCTGAATAGACTCAAGTGATTGACATTTGAAATACTTATTTCCATAATGGGACAGTTTGACGGAGTTATGTGTTGGTATTTTGGTTATAAATATATGCAAACCCGAAAGGTTTTATTCAATGCTTTTCTTATCACCACTCAGCATGAGCTATACACCACTGTAGTATGTACATACACAAACATTCTCTAATGTTCTATGTGAAATATATTTATTTAGCAAATTCACCTATGTTAATCACACTTTAAGGTAAAACATGGAATAATTTGTATTTTGCCTAATAAAAGTTGGTATTGTTCTAAGGATCATAATTTCCTTTTAGAAATTAAAATCAGTCTACCATAAAGTGTCATTATTTTACTGTTAACTGCTTTCTCTCTTTTTCCTTTTTTTTAGGGGTGGGAGGTACAGCTGTGATGCTCAGGGGTTACTCTTGGCTCTGAACTCAGGAATCACTTGGGGGACCATAAAAGTATGCCAGGGATCCAACCTAGGTTGGTTGTGTACAAGGCAAATATCCTATCTCCTCTGTCCTATTAACAACTCTGTTCTCACGATTGCATCCTCCCCAAACTTGGAGAGGTGCTGAATCTATAATGCTAATTATTAATTTGTGATCAGGAATCTAAAAAGTATTGGTATTTTAAATTAATAATTGAGCTTAGAAGCAATTTTTAGCATTTCACACGCTCTTTACTAGTATTCCTTCACTGTAGAGTGAGATTAATAAGTGCATGAAAATGATTAACTATTAATTACTTTCAGCATTCCTAATGATTTTGCTTATCTCATTTGTTAAAAGTTTATCAGCTGTGTTTTCTGTCATTAGTATTTCACTTTTATGTTTGCTCATATTTGGAGATTAATAAAAGACTAAGGTTTTACAAACACCACCCTATTATGTAGCAGTGAAGCCCAAACAGGACTCTTGGCTGGAAGTGAGTGTGCTTGAGTGTTTGAATTCATTAGCTGATATAGGTGGAGTTCTAAGCTATGTGTAGGATGATTGGAGCTCCCTGTGTGCAACAGGCAAAGTACAATGAGCTTTATGTGGATGTGAACAAGAGTGAAAAAGAACTGTGAACTCAAGGGAATGTGGACTAATGCCTGGGAAGAGTTGAAAGTGAAAACTGAAAAATTAGTTGTGGTCATCATTGCTGTGACTTGGCTATTAGTATTGGTTGGGAGATGGCTGTGGAGTGAAAGGGCACCGGAGGCGAGTTCTGCTTTGCTGCCTGCTTTTTTGGCAAGCCACACCCCCTCTTTTCTCTAGGATTCAGATTCTCTAGCTATGAAATGAAGGGGCATATTTCATCATTTAATTAAAAAAATTGTTGACACCTAATTTTGTTTAAAAAACTGGACCAAGTTCTGAGAAACTGTGTCAAACACACTGATAAGCCTCAAGTTTATGAAGTAGAAAGCTGGATGAGATCGTAAATATCTTCTATTGCTTTGTAATTTTTGTGAAGGAAAGGGCAAGTGTGTGTGTGTGTGTGTGTGTGTGTGTGTGTGTGTGTGTGTGTGCTAACTTTTGTATTTACTTTTCTACGTGATTGTTAGATAATGTGAGCTTCAGAAACATTTTTGTTCTCACCATAATTGGCGAGCTCTTTCTTTTTAAGAATGGTGAGCTTTGCTTTATTTTATAATTTAAAGGCAAATGCACTGAGGGCAGGAGAGATAGTAGAGCAGATAAGATGTTTGCCTTGATCGTATCTTAGCCCGTTCAATCCCCTGCACCACATATCATTCCCCTGAGCACTGCCAGAAATGATATATAAGAGCACAGAGCAAAGAGTAAGCACCACTGGTTGTGCCCTCCTCAAAAGAAAGGTAAATACACTCACTTAAAATGAAACCACTAAACACTCATTTGGATTATGGTTATTGAGATGTAATATCTTGTACATCTCTAAAATCATCTGATAGCATTTTGAAAATTAATTGTACAGTACTAAAGTTAATTAAAAATTTTTTTCAAAGAATTGATGGCATCCTTTAAGATTATGGAGACTTTTTGGAGACTTTGTGTGATCTTTATATTAAAAAACAACAAAACAAAACTTGTTAGGAATCCCTACCATCTAAAATTGGGGGAAAGCAAGTTACAGGAATAATTATTATTATATATTTTTTTTAATTTTCAGGGTTAGAAGACCCGAGAGTGAAACAAGTTAGTATTGAAAAGTCCAAAGTACAGGTTTGATTATTTCCCCCCTGGGAGATAGGTGAATGCTTTGAAATAAACTTTTACAGAATCATAGATCTTAAGCAGGACTATTTAGGGATAATGATAGTGGGTGTCTTGATGGCCTTCGTGCTCAAAGATGTGAGTGCTGCATCAATGGTGATGGTGGAGTGTAACTGACCGAAGAAAAAGATGATCAACATGAAATCCCCTTTGCCTCCTCCAAAATCATATAGGTCATTTACATAAGTATTGCATCATTATGCCAAATTTTTAATCTTCAAAATAAAACCATTACAAGATAATAACACTCTTTTATAGCTCCCGTTAAATGTAACTGTTTTTTATACTTGCTGATTTGCATATTTAAAAACCCAGTATGAGTATGATGGGCTGGCAGACCCCTGGGATGGCTTCCTGGCTCTGTCTTTGCCTCTATCCCTCTGGCCACGTGAACACTTTGCCAGGTGTCTGTCTTATATCAAGTGCCCCGTAAACTTCTATGGAACCAAAAATCACTTCATTTCTTACCAAACAAATATGTTGGTCGTTGCTGGTTTCTCTTCTATTTCTAACATCCCAGGATTCTCATATTGAGAAGTTGTAATTCTTGCAAGTTGATCAATAATTCATATTAATGGAGCAAGCATGCTTTTAAAATTCTGAACTTGATTGAATTGTAGCTGATAGAACAAAATCAGACACCAGAGGTTGGATGGTTTTACTTTGCATATGATTTCTTGTCCAGACCCCCTTTTTTAGGGAGAGAGTGGATTTTGCCCTGGGTAGTGAAGGGTAAGGAATGAGAATCCATCCAAGCTCTGGAATTTTCACAGGACACCTTGGAGATGGAGATGGGAGTTCTGCACTGGGGACCAGTTTCCCGCACTAGAAGTTCGTTTGTGGGTTATATCACATTGCAAGCAGCCTTCATAGTAGCTGTCACTTAGCACTAGAAATTGTGAGTCTGTGTGGGTCATATTTTCCTGTGTCTTGGGTGGTTTTTACAGTGGGTCAGGTATGAACTGGCAACTGGTACAAATACTTCAGTCAAGGTCAAAGTGTGCCACTTTGAGGACAGCATTTTAATTTTATTTGATTTACGTTACCAAGTTATCTACAATTTACAATCATTCATTTGCCAAAAGGCTGGTAGTATTTTCATAAAGGAGCATAGACTAAATCTTTTCACAGCTTCTCTTTGGGACTCTTGTAGCTTCAGATTTTGGATTCTTAGTGTTGTACAATAGGAAAGACTTGAATATTATTTCTTTAATTTTTTTCCACATCCAGTGGTCCTCAGGACTTATTCCTGACTCTCTGCTCAAGAATAATTCCTGGTGGTCCCCAGGGGACCATATAGGGTGTTGGGGATTGAACCTGGGTTCGAAGAGTACAAGGCAAATCCCTAATCGCTGGGCTCAATCGCTGGCACTTAATTTGATTTCTTGAGTCCTCTGGCTTCCTCTATGAGGCATTTTTTTTTACCTACCTGAATTAAAAGGTACTTTTATGATCCCCTCTATAGCTCTTACATCATGGTAACTCTTGCAATAAGTTGGCTTTTTGATTCGTCAATAAGCACTTTTTGAGAGCAGGGTTCAATATTTTGTTCCTCTGAATCCCTGTAGCCTAAACCAGATGGTAAACAAACATGTAAATATACAAATGTCTTAAGTCAGTCATTTGCTTAATCATCAAATATTTACTGTACACCCATCATTTGCTGTACATCTGTGCCCTCGGAGTCTTAGAAATTGAGAAACTATGAAGGAGACAGACCTGGTCTATGGTTCTTCTGGAGTGGCATCGAGCAATGGAAACAAGTGATGGAGAGCATACGAGTAATTTTCACTCATGTGAAGGGAGCATACAGGGTGTTCAAGACTTTAACAGAGGTATAAGTGACAGCAGAGCAGAATTTCAGAGGAAGCACGTACAGATCAAATCTGAAGTTTAATATGTTTTCTAATGAAGACACTTGAGCATGGTCAAGCCTTCAGGATTTTTTAATTGGGCTTCATCGGGTGCTAGACACACAGTGAGAAATCAGTTGACCCAGGTGCTCATGGGTTTTATGGAGCCATCCAGTAGTCTCTGAAGACACATGTAGATGGTTCTTTGTATTCTCTCATCTTGCTGTTTCACTTTAGGGTATATTTAGTTCTGTGGGATTATTACACTTACACTTTATTCAAGTGAAAGTGTATGTTTATGTTGAAGCTTATGTTATTTAGATGTAGCTAACTTGTATACTAGTCTAAACTATCTTCTGTTTGTGATCCTTGTATTTTCAATTCAAGTAAACAATCCTAAATTTGTCCACTGGGTTTTTCATCCCCTAGATATCTTTATTCAAAATAGCTGGATTTCTTTCAGTTTTTTAATGCAGTCTAAATACAGGATCAACACACCCTTTTTTTTGTTGTTGTACCATTAGAAAATTTAACAAGTGTTTCTCATCTCAGAGTTTTTAGAAAGATATATACCGATCTTGTAAGATGTTTTTGCTTAGCAGAATTCTTAGCACAGTTTTCAAATCAAGTAGCTTTAGTAATAATAATAAAATGATAGCACACCAACAACTGTGATTATGTATGTTCTTTAATCAAAAGCTTGTGTGGAAAAGCTGGAAGAGTCTAAAATCATTAATCCACCTACCAACACCCCCCCCCCTTTTTTTCACTTTCCAGCTCTTATTTTTTGGGCCTTTTTCTATAGTCTCCATTCATGTTGGTGGTTTTCACAAAGCTTCAAAAAATCATCCATGAAAGATGTTTTAATCCAAGATTTGACAGTCTCCAAGCTGGAGTGAGAAGCATTGATCCTCTAGGTGCTGCTTATGTGGTACCCTTCCAGCTGTTGAATATGTTCCCCAGTTAGGCTGAGGGTCGCTAGTAACACCGTTGGAAACCGTGCAGGATAGCTCTCCTGCTTTAAGATGGCCCTGAATATAAGGGAGTGTCTTGAACATCAAACTGGAAGTTCTCTGTGTTGTTTCTCTAAATGTTTTCTAGCAAACTCTGTATACACACTTATAACTTTTCTTTATCTATCAACTCTTTACACTGGCTGATGATCTGTCATTTTATTTAAGGTTCCTCCCCACATCCCCACCCTTGGTGACATGTAGCTGTTTGTATTTTACTTATATATTTTACATATGTTGTTATTTCAGTGAGGGCTGGAGCGATAGCACAGCGGGTAGGGCGTTCACCTTACACGTAGCCAACATGGCCCACCCGAGTTCGATTCCTCTGCTCCTCTCGGAGAGACCGGCAAGCTACCGAGAGTATCTCACCCGCAGGGCAAAGCCTGGCAAACTCCTGTGACGTTATTCGATATGCCAAACACAGTAACAAGTCTCACAATGTTACTGGGCCCGCTCGAGCAAATCGATGAACAACGGGAGGACCGTGACTGTGTTATTTCAGTGAATATATTTACATCCTTGCTGACATGGATGTGTGTTTGTGTGTCTATGTGTGTGTATGTATGTGTGTATATGGCAAATGCCTAAAAATAGAATCACTGGGTAAAAGATAGAATTTTGGTAGATACTGCCTGTATGCCCTCTGCAGAGGTAATACCAATTCTCACTGCTGTTAACAGCAGGGTTAAAGAGTGCCTGCATTTAAATGTTTTATCTTTACCAATGTGCAAAACAAAGAAAGACTGGCATTGACATTTTAATGAGAATTTCAGCATATTGTGCATCTTTTAGATGTTTACACACCACTTGTATTTATTTTTCTGAGAATTGACCTTTCCAGTGCCTTCCTCCATCTCCCTCCCACCCCCATAGCCCAATAGTGCACAGGGGAGCCAGGGCCATTTCCAGTGATTCTCAGCTAACTGGACCTGGTGATGCAATATCAGGGCCTGAAGAGATGCCGCGTGCTGCCTGAGCTCAGTGGTACCGGAATTCTCCTGGGCCACCGCACAGTGCTTAGGAGCCGCCAGAGCTAAGTCATACTCAGGTGTGCCAGGGGGAGGGCGTTGGAGGGGCATCATGCAGCCTTACTCGTAACTTTTTGTTCTCTCACTGTCCTGAGTTAACTTTTGATTTCCTTGGCTTCTTTATCTTTTGGTTTAAAAAAGTGTCTCATATTATTGAGAAGTTCAGCCCTTTGACATCTGTGCTGCTGCTATTTCCCTCAATTTGTCTTTTGGCATTGTGGGTAGTATATTTTCTTTTGCTGTACATAAGGTTAATTTTTAAATCATTTTCAGCTTGTCAGTACTTTCTCTTTGTAATGAGTAGATTTTGTGTCTGACACAGAACATGTTTTTTTTTTTCCCTTTAAAAAATCATTCTTTGAATTGTCCTCCTCATTACTGGCTGTTGAACTCCTACCCCACCTTGTGACCCAAGCACCTAAGCATATTTCTGGAACTGTAGTAGGTGCTAAGCAAATGTTTCAGAAATGTAGTCAATATAGTATATGATGGTTAAGAGCATGGGTGTTAACCAGACTCCCTGTCTTGAAATTCTAATCTTGTCAACCTTGCTTATTAAATCACTGTACTATAAATTTCTGCATCTGCAGATGAGCTTAATCGTAGGACCTAATTTATATTATTATTGAGCAAATGAAGAGTTAATTCACATAAGCTCTCAGAACAGTACTGGGAAAACAATACTTAGTAAATGTGTGTTATTCTCAGAGGTATTTTCACTATGTAGGGAATCTCTTTACCCTGTGATGTACAGCTATTTTCTAAAAAGTCCCTATTTTTCGGTGGGCACCTGCATGGCTGTATCCCTTTAAGAGGCCTGTCTCAGGATGTTCCTTTCAGATGTCTTTGCTGGGTTCCGTCTGCTCTGGCCAGATCCTTCATGCTGGCCAGGGCAGCACTTGATTCCTAGCTCCACTTTGCTTTGCTGCCAATGTAGAGAGAGTTCTGAAAGAAAAATTCCTGCAGAAATTCCAATTAAAAGATAATGGAAACATAAAGTGGAGCTAATTAATTTTAGAGCCTCTGCCATCTTTTTGGTAAGTCAGGTCTGTGTCTTTGAGGTTCTTTGCAAAAGGGCCAATGCTAATTTGCAAAGGTAGGCTAATTGTTCTTGGGAGAGGAACTAGAGACAAATAATTCACATATCATTATGAAGGTTTAATCATGGTAGATTTATTAATAATCCTTAAATTAAAAAGGTAAATCTGGGCTTGGGTTTACAAAGGAATTAGCCGAACAAGGGGATGATTTCCTACATTGCCATACTCATCATTTAATTTCTCTAGAAGCATTTTCTTTGAGGCTACAGAGAGGATTTCTGTGCTGTCTGGAAGCACATGTGGGTCTAGAGTGTGAACATGGATGGAGAAGACAAGACAGGTCTGCCGATTTGACTGTTAATTGCTGTTCTGGATGGGGCGGTGTCCAATCCTTTACTTTTACTTGAAACCATACTTTTGGTCCCATTGTCTAAACTCTCTTTCCTCTTAGTTTTGTCTCCAATCTCCTCTGCAGTAAATTCTAACCATTCGGTTTGCTTTATTTTTTTTTCCCAGGCCTGCCCTTACTCATTCGGTCACCAGTCCCACTCTCTCTATTTAGCTGGTGTAATCACCCGGTCCCCAGTCCCAGATTGCTGGGCTCTGGCTGTCCCATTGGGCTTTCGAAAGCCAGCCTCTATCATTGCCCGCTGGTTGACCTCAGCACTCATTTGTCTGGCGAGAGTCTGTGTAGACACTACCATCTTTCTTTATTTTAGCTAAATTATAACTGTCATAAAGTTGTCTTTCTATACGGACAAATTCTTAAACCTTAATATATTCAATCAAATGCCTTTCAAATATTCATTTATACTTTCCCTTCAACCTTCGTGCTAAATGAAGTGAAAGTAAGAGTAATGAAAAGCAGGGTGGAGAGGGCCAAGAGAATTGTGTGAGGCCACTTTTAATGAGTGGAATATCCTTAACTGACAGTGACCAGAGAAATTCCCTGTCAAGATAATTTAGATATACACATTGGGACCCATATATTGGACCTGGGTGGAAGTTTAGTTCCCTGACAGGTCAGCTGCAGGTGGGGCTGGAAACCATTGCTGGGGAAGAGCCAAGTGTCTCCCAGTGGGGTGTGGCTTCTGAACGAAGGGATATGAAGGGGACGGGACGTGGACACTCAAGTGCTTGTCCACTTCAGTGGCTCATCTCAGGTCATACTATGACATTGCAAAGCAAGAGGGAGGATGCTCTCAGTCTCTTCAGTTCTAATTCTAGAAAGTACCTTTTATTTTGAAATTAATTATTTAAATAAATTAATTATTTAAATTGTCACTGTCACTGTCCTCCCGTTGTTTATCGATTTGCTTGAGGGGGCCCAGTAATGTCTCCACTGTGAGATTTGTTATAGCGTTTGGCATATCGAATATGTCACGGGTAGCTTGCCAGGCTTTTGTTGTGTCGGCAAGATGCTCTTGGTCGCTTGCCGGGCTCTCCGAGATGGGTGGAAGAATCGAATTTGGGTCGCCTGGGTCTGCCGCATGCAAGGCAAACGCCCTACCCACTGTGCTATCGCTCCAGCCCATTATTTAAATTAATTTAAAAAATTATAGTTTAAGTCATGGGAGGGGGGCACTATGCAGGACATACCTGCTCTGTGCTCAGAGGTCACTCCTGGCAGTGCTTGTGGGACTGAAGTTGGGTGAGCCAAGTGCATGGCAAGCTTCTTAGCACCTGTGATATCTCTCCATCCCATAAGTCACGTGTTTACAATAGCATTATGCTGATGGCCCCAATTGCACACAACTACCGCCCCTCACTACTACCAGAGAGTCCAACTTGCCACCAGTGTCCCCATGCGACATCTGGTCTGCCTCCTTGTCCCCTCCCAGTCTTGGGATCTCAGCTCTATAGTCCAAAGCCAAAAGCGAAGAGCTTGACACGTCCATTCCCTTACTCTGCCTCCATATGTACCATAGAAGAGTGAGATCACCCAGTTTTACTGCCTCTGTTCTAGACTATGGAAGGAAAGGTGACTTTCCTTCCCCTCCCAGACTCCACCCAAGCCCGATTCCAGGTGCACGGCTGTGTCACAGTGACCTTCCTGATCCTGGACTGACTTGTTATGGTCTCAGGCTTTGGGTCTTACATGCAGAGTCAGCATTTTGCCTCCTGCCCGAGTCACTCACTGTGTCCTGGCGAGTTGCTCTGAGGGACTCAAGTGCCCATAAACCTGAACTTGTATCTTACATGTTAAGGCATCTCTCAAAGCCTCAGTTTTCGTACCAACAAAATGGTAAGAATCTACATCATATGACTGCTGTATACGTCCCTTGTATATGGGGAAAAAAGAAAATTCTGTAAAACCTGTGAGCGAAAATGGTGCAAAGCAAAGAAACACCAAATATCATCAGTTTAGATGAGAAACATTTTGAGTGCTCCCAGACCCCCAAAGGAGACCAGCCGATCATATCAAATGACACGCCAAATCTAAGAGAACACTGATACGGGGTGAGAGCAGGATGACTGTGGTGATTGCACAGCCTGAGAAAGATGTCAGGGACATGAAACGACTTGCAGCTCTGCCTTGCCCATGGCCGCTGCAGTACAAATCCCCAACATAAGTGTCTACTTTGGGGTGAAGGCATAACATATCCTCTTCAGATTTCTTTTGGTTGCACAAGTACATATTAATGTAGGTCTTTTGTGAAAATAATGTGGTGCAGGGTAAATATTTGAAATGCAGGAGATACCATGTTAGTATATGTGGAAGCGTAGAGTCTCAGGGGTGGGGGGAGGAAAGTCTCCTTTCCTTCCATCGTCTAGAACAGATGCAGCAATACTGGATGATCTCACTCATCTCTGGTACATAGGGAGGCAGAGCAAGGGAATGGATGTGCCAAGCTATTGACTTTTGGCTTTGGATTGCAAAGCTGAGATCACAAGACGGGGGAGGGGGTAGGGAGGGAGACCAGAAGGAGCATGGACACATACTGGCCCCTCAGCAGGTTGCTACCTGCCCAGCTTTTTAGGATGAAGGTTTGCCTGGAAGGAAGCACATGTTTTATTATTCATTTTATTTATTTTTGTTTTGTAGGCCACTCTGGTGTTGTTTAGGGATTACTCCTAGCTCTGTGCTCAGGGATTATCCTAGCTCTATACTCAGGGATCACTCTTGGTGGTGCTTGGGATACATATAGGGTACAGGGAATGGAACCCAAGTTGGCTGTATACATTCAGCCCTCTGTATTTTCATTCCTGCCTACACACATAATTTTATTGTCTTTACATTGTCCACTTCTGCAAAATCTTGAGGGTTGAGCTGATGCTGTGGCTGCCATGCTCTGTATTAGGGAAAACAAAACATGGGCTGGAGCGATAGCACAGCAGGTAGGGTATTTGCCTTGCACACGGCCGACCCGGGTTTGATCCCTGGCATCCTATATGGTCCCCCAAGCACCGCCAGGAGTAATTCCTGAGTGCAGAGCCAGGAGTGACCCCTGAACATCGCTGGGTGTGACCCAAAAAGGAAAAAAAGAAAAAAAAGAAAAAACAAAACACAAAAACTAAACATATTCCTGAAGAAAAGTCTAAGAGGTATGTGTGTGTTTGTAGTTCAACTTTTACTAAGCATTCTCTGTAGTGAAAGTAGTTGAGACTGAGTCACTGTGGCTCAGACTTTCCACTTGGACACTTACTTAATACTTCCAAAGACACAGCTAGCTAGTTCATGTGGTCTTCAGTTAATCTTGCCTGAGTTATAATTACTCCTATGTTACAAGTGAGGAAAAAGACACTGACACAGCCCTCAGTGAAGGGGCAGAAGTAAAAAAAGAGAGACTTCCTCCTGATTTGAAAAGAGATAGCCTCTAATCTCCCTATTCTCAAGAAGAAGCCAGGGCTGGTCCTTGTTGGAGTGAGCTCTCGTTATTCTCTTTGGCCTTTAAAACTTAGATCTCTGGACTGGAGTGCACAGTGCTTAAGATACATGTCTTGATGTGGCCCACTCCAGTTATATCCTGTGTCATCCAATTTGCTAAGCTTCACTGGGACAGTCCTAGATGCCCCTGAGTGTTAAGGGGTGGCCTATATAAACCTGGCACCTCAGGACCTGAGAAACATCACATCCTTGGGGCCCAGTCATTAAACCACTTCGTTGAGAATTGCTGGGAGGGGCAGTCTCCTGAACACTGGTTGGAGGGGAAACCATGAAATAATTTAGCTCTTAGTTCCTTCCCCCGTTTCACCCCTCTAGAGAAAGTTACTTCTACAAAAAAAAAAAAAAGAAAAAAAAACAGAAAAAAACGGTATTATTCAGTAACACCTGAGAGAGCTGAAAGAAGCATAAGCCTGAGAAATCCCTAATTGTGTGATTAAAGGCTTTAGATTCTGATAAAAGAATTGCCTGTCTCTGAAAACTGATCTGGGAGGTGTTTTAGAGGAAATGATGGGGGTGCCAGACGAAAGGATCCTGGAGTGTTTTCTCACTGTTGGTGGGTCTCAGCAGAAATATCTCCGATACAGTCTGAAACCTAGACTTTCAAAGCGTCTCCTTCTGGGTATTTGTTCTCAAAGGTCATGAGGTTGGTTAGGGTGGAGCCCACCAGTTTGGATTATAGGAAAACATGAGTGTTGGTTGCAAAATTACAACAGTGGATATCACTTTGAGTGGCAAAGACTCCTGGTAATGTTGCATTGACTGTTTCAAATACGCCCTGTGGAAAGACTGCAGTAGAAGTGAGTTTCTGTTTTCTAGTGACTGGTGATGGTTACTTTTTCATACTGATTTTCTTTGTTGCTATGAAGAGACTGACACACCTGTTGGGGCTGGGTGGACACTGGGCACTAATGCCATCAGGGCAGGTGACCCATCACGCTTCCTGAAAAATGTTGCCTGTGCTGTTGTCTTATAGATAATAGTTTAAAGATGCTTGTTTTTCTGTCTTTTCTTTTTCTTTTCATAGTGTTGGCTAAGTACAAAGTTTTCAGAAGGGATGGTTTTTAGAGCTGAGAATGTGACTCAGGAGTAGGGCACTTGCTTTGTATCTGTGAGGTCCTGGGTTTGAACCCTGGCATTGGAAAAACCAGTGACAACAACCATTTAAAATGTTAGAATTTCGACAATTACAATCAATTGTAGGATTGTCCAGATTAATTTCATTTAAGGGGGGGGCTCCATTCTCCTCCTGACTTTTGACCAATAAGACCAGTTTAGTGCTCAGACCCAAGGATGTGGTACAGCTCAGGCCTTGTGGTGCCGGGGATTGCTTAGTGGTCCTCAGGGGGTCCTTATGATGCTGTGGAACAAACTTGGCTTGATGTACATGCCAAGCATACTGACGCCTGAGCATCTTCTTGGCATAAAATAGTATGTCCTAACCCTCTGGCTTATTACCTGGAGATATCCTACTTAGTTATGTATATTTACTGTGCTTTTTCTGCTATTTAATGACATGGTGAAAAAGTGGGGTGATTAAATATGGATATTAGCTGTTATCCCTTCTGTGTGATTGATTTTGTTGATTTTACTTTATACATATTTGAACACTATCTGATAATAAATCATCATTTAAGATGTATATAAAATATATGCTATAAATACTTCTAACTTGCTCAGATTATCTTGACAAATAAGGACTGAAACTATGTAAGCAGGAACCTAGTCTCACAAATGACTATTAATTTATAGTTACTAAGATAATGGCATACACGTTCACATTCAGTTCTATCTGGGTAGCTCTGTAAATTGTGTATTGATTATGCTAATGGCAGTGGTGTCTTTATTACTTGTCTGAAGATACATGCAGATTGAATGCACATTTGGCAAGGTCATCATTCTATAGGAAAGGTGTGTTTTTAAAATCTGGGTTTTAAAGAGGTTGACTTAAAACCTAAAAAAAAAAAGCAATTATACATGCAGAAATGTGAAACTTGCCCTGCTTTATAAAATGAAAAGTGCAGTTAAAAAATAAATTAATATTTCTTTTTATTTCCTTTGTTTCAGATTCCTTAAGGAAAGTATTGCAGAAATGGTTCTAAATCAATAATGATCTATTTTTGTAGTTTATTTTGGGTTGTGTGGCTTTTCTTGCTTTATTGGGCTGAAGGAATCATATGCGGGGTTGTATGTATATTTAATTTATTTGTCCAAGTAGAGGGGAACAAAATGAATTTTTCCAATTATACATAAATATTCTTGTATTTTGTGAGCTTCTGTCATCGATCTCAACCTCAATTTTTCTCCAGTCTTTTATTGTGCAAACATATGCCTCATTTTGTAGAATTTTCTTCTTTCCTTTTACATTGGCTGAGCCATTGTATTTTCAAGGCCATTGTTAGAAACCACTTTCTTATTTCTGGAATGTGATCATTCTTTCTTTCTTTCTTTCTTTCTTTCTTCCTTCCTTCCTTCCTTCCTTCCTTCCTTTCTTTCTTTCTTTCTTTCTTTCTTGAAATATGGTGTTTCTATATTTCCTTGTAGGCTAGGCAACAAAAGAAAAGAAAAAGGCTTAAAATTTTTGCTTTTGGGATCTGACGGATAATACAGTGGGTAAGGCTTTTGCCTTGCATGCAACCAAGCAGGATTGGATACCCTGCACCCCATATGATCCAGTCCCCTCAGCCCCACCAGGAATAGTCTCTGAGCATAGCCAAGCTGTGGCCCCAAATAAAAATTTTGTTTTCACATTATTTTAATATGAAACTTGCGGCTGACCTGGATTTGATTCCTCCGTCCCTCTTGGAGAGCCCAGCAAGCTACCGAAAGTATCCTGCCCACATGGCAGAGCCTGGCAAGCTCTCTGTGGCATATTTGATATGCCAAAAAACAGTAACAACAAGTCTCACAATAGAGATGTTACTGGTGCATGCTCGAGTAAATCGATGAACAACTGGAAGACAGTGCTACTTTATTTAATCACAGTTTGACTCCCAGTTTAAGATCAAGGTGTGGATATGAAAAAAAGGTAAAACATGGTGGTGGGAAATGGGCACCAGTGGAGGGATGGGTATTTGATCATTGTATAATTGAAACCCAAGCACCAAAATGTGTAAGGCTGCAACTGTACCTCACGATGTCTCACTATTAAAAATTAAAAAAAAAATAAATAAATAAAAGCACAGGACCCCCCCCCCCCCCCCAAAAAAAAAGGTAAAACAGCAGACCTTGGGGATGTGCTCAGGTGATGGAGCACTTGAACTTTGTTTCTATCTCCAATACTGCCTGTTCCCCAGCACCACCACTTGTGGCTCTGGTGACTCTGGAAGCATCTCTGGGTGTGGTCTCCCCAAGCATAGTAACAGCGGTTAAGTCCCTTGCCTTGCAGGTGACCAGCTTGAGTTCACACATATGATCACCTGAATGTAAACAGAGTGATCCCTGAGCACTAGGTAAGATTCCTGAGCATAGGAGTAAAACCAGCCCTGAACACTGCTGGGTGTAGCTTATAAACCAAAAGAAAAGAAAAAGTAGAACTTTTAACAAATACTAGCATCAAAAAAAACATAGTTGCTAGTAAAAAGAGTTAACAGATACTGGGCTGTTTTGTGAATGAGAGTACAGAATATACAAAAGAATCAGTTGCTGCTTGCTTATCTCTAGGTTCAATATCCTAAGTCTTCCAATAGTATCTGAAACTGCAGTTAATACCAACCTAAGCCCTCTAAATGCTATTCTTTTCAGTGCCTATATACTTAGGATAACATTTACTTTTATACATTTATAAATTTGGTGCAACTGGAGATTAACAATAATAATTGTGAATAAAATAAAACAATTATAAACAGGACTAATAGTATAATAATAATGGATATTTGAATATATCTCTTAATATCTCAAAATTGTCCTCCCGTTGTTCATTGATTTGCTTGAGTGGGCCCAGTAACGTCTCCATTTTGAGACTTGTTGTTATTGTGTCTGGCATATTGAATACATCACGGGTAGCTTGCCAGGCTTTGCCGTGTGGGCAAGATACTCTAGGTAGCACAGCGATAGGGCTTTTGCCTTGCACGCAGCCACCCTGGCAAAGCCAGGTTCAATTCCTCGTGCCTCTCTCAGAGAGCCCGGCAAGCTACCGAGTGTATCTTGCCCGCATGGCAAAGCTGGCAAGCTACCTGTGGCGTATTCAAAATGCCAAACACAGTAACAACTAATCTCAAGAAAATGGAGACGTTACTGGGCCCGCTCGAGCAAATTGATGAACAATGGGAGGACAGTGATCTCAAAATACCATATCTACTTTTCAAACACTAGGTAGCTGCAGGAAAATGGAAGCTGTTAGGGAATGGGTGCTCCCATACTGTTGCATTGCATCAGGAGGATGTTTCATGTTTAAAACAGAAGCAAACACTTTCTCCCTTAGCTAGTGTTTCAGTAATTGTTGAGATAGTTAACTTTAAGTATCCAATTCAGAAATATTGTGACAATTGGATTGGTGTTATCTAAAATAACTGAAGTAATAAAAACAGTTGGCAGAAGCATCAGAAGATATGGTGTCTGGAATACAAAGTTCTTTTTTGCCCCAGGATTTCTTTTGCTGGGATGGAGCGATGTTTCTAGCTGTGCAACTATAGCTGAAGCTTGTTCGTTACATTTAAAGAGGAAATTACTAGATCTTCTCCCAGACTTCCAAATGTTTAAATCCTAGATACACAAGTATATTTCATTTATTATTGTAGTTGTCCACTTAAGAACTATAGCTGGCCATTCGGTGGTAGTGACTTGAGATAAATGCTTTTAAATCATTTGTTTTCCTTGGGGCCAGGAAGATGGTTCAGTGGCACAAAAACCTAATGTGAGGCTGCAGGTTCAAATCCTGGTGCTCCCGGTATGTGCTGAGCCCCTGCTGTCAGCTCTTCTGTCTGGGTTCCCCGTTGAGAAAGGGCCTGGAAGGGAACTGGTGGATCAGAAGTCCCGAGGGTAAGCTTAATCCCCTCGAGTTTAGTCCTAGTGACACCACAAGCTGGAGGTACTCTGACAGCTTCACCATCTGCAGCTCCCTGGTGAGGGGGATAAAAAAGGTTTCCTCTAGAGTAGATTTTTTTTAAAGCAGATTTAAAATCTCTTTGCTAGAGAAATTATAATATGCATATCTGAATATTAAAAATGTCTGTCATTTCTAAAATATAAAGTGGAAAGAAGGATCCACGAGACTGGATTGAAGATTGAACACAGGGATATTAAAATTGGTTTTGTTGGGCTTTTCATTCTGTTTTGTTTGTTTTTGTTGCTTTGTCCCATACCTGGCAGGGCTCTGGGACCTGGCGATGCTGGGGATTGAACCTGGGTTGTGAATGCACAGTCAGATGGGACTTCTTCAAGTATGGCCCTCGTGACCCCAAGTACCACTGACTTGGGCACTTTCAGCCTACTCCAAGATAAGCTCTTCCTGCTTATTGATCCAATAAACAAATTAAATCTTATGAAAGTAAAAAGAATCTATCTAAAGATCTCCCAAGTCCCAAGAAGTGTTATTGGAGCTCTTGCAAATCTCTGACACTAGATTTAAAAGTTAGTTGTGATAGGGCTCTCTCTCTTGAGTTTCTTTCCACTTTTGATTTTGCTTGGATTATGAATAAAAGACCAAGTCTCGATGTGAAAGCCATGAGAAAGGCAATTGGATTGGCAATTGAATGAATACTGCATATTCATCAGTACCCTGATGAATAGCACTGTAGCACTATCCTCCCATTTATTGGTTCATTGATTTGCTTGAGCGAGCACCAGTAATGTCTCTATCGTGAGACTTGTTACTGTTTTTGCCACATCAAATATGCCACTGGGAGCTTGCCAGGCTCTGACGTGCGGGCGAGATCCTCTCGGTAGCTTGCCGGGCTCTCTCAGAGGGGCAGAGGAATTGAACCTGGGTTGGCTGCATGCAAGACAAATGCCCTCCCAGCTGTGCTATTACTCCAGCCCCCTGATGAATATTTAAAAACCAAGATATCCAGCCCCTCAACTTGTTTCCCCATGTGTCATACCTGCTCACTGAGGAGGCAGCTCTGGCTTTTTTTTGCTCATGGTTAATCTCTGGACCCTTTTTTCTGGAGTGGCTTTTGTCAACTGGTTTTCTGTCCACTTGCTTTTTCTCCCCTACCCTTCTTTTTGAACCATGTCATAGTCTCTAGATAGGTTTCCCGCTGCTGATCACTTTCATCCATTTCTCAGTTACCCTTGGAGCATCTTTTTAACCTGTCAACCACCTTAGCCTTTCCTAAAAGTCCTTCATCAGTTCTTGTGGCAGTGGGATTAAATTTGAGCATTTAGTTCACAGTGGTTCCTTTATGGTCTGGTGCCTTTTCCAGCCCAGGTCCCTGCCCCTGCTTACCTTTCATTCCTTTCTATTCAACATCCCTCTTATGAACAGCACAGAAGAACTTGTGTTTCTGGACAGGAATCATTTTTATGCATTTTCTGTTTTTTATATCTTTTCTTGGTTTAGAGAACTGCTTTCTACTTGTCATTATGACTATCCGTCCCTTAAAACTAAGCTCAAGGTGTTCTCTTTGCTTATTTTGGGGGCTCTCCCAGGCCTTGTCAGTGATTCCTCCAAACCAGTCCTGTGGTAAATGTGAGGGTCTGGTCTGAAGATATTGTTAGTGCTGGGACTTTTGCAGGTCACGCATGGGGCTCTTGGGAGACCTTGAGGGCCACACCCAGTGGTGTTTGGGGGCCTTCAGTCATCCCTGTGGCTCTGGGGATCAAATCCAGAAGATTTTCCTGCTGTGACCCATTTAAATTCTCTTAATCTGGATGCCTCCATCTGAGTACTTTTACCTGCTCTCATCTTCACTCACTGTCTTCTTCCTTTCTCTCTCCTGTGCCTGGTGCATGCTGGCCTTCCTGCATGCTGTGTCATGCCCCCTAAAGAGGTGCCTTTTACTTGGTGCACTTGGATATATGGAAAGGAGGTAGGCCTGTAGGTAGTTTTCTAGTCCTCCAAAGTTATTCCCGGATGCTTTAAGTACGAGGATCAGTTTTCTTGAACAACTGACTCCACCAAATTGGGAAATTTCTCTCTGTTTCCTTCTGCAAGCTCCATGGGATCAGCAGCAGGTTGTAGACTTTTATCCTTCTAAGGAGCTCAGTAAGTGTTTGTTTCCCGAAGTTCTGACAGGGCATCAAGAATCATTCAATTTGAAGGTTAAAAGACTTTGAAGGCAGGGGAATATTTATAAAAACTCGGCACATGAACACTGGAGTGTTGAGATTGCTTTTTTTTTTTTTTGAAATTTTATGTTAAAGATTAGCAGAAAAAAAAGAATTTTGGGCGGAATTTTGATTGGAAGAGGAGATGATTTCATTTGGTTCCAAAGTGTGCATATGTATATGTATGTGGTTTTTTAGACCTCTCCCAAGGCTAATTTCTTCCCACTCAGCCTTCTCCTACAAGGAATTTCATTGTAGATAGAAGAGTGGTAATAAATTCACATTCGGCATGTTCTCCTTGGTAATATTGCATATGATATTTCTCTGTGGTCTTCAAGGACCGTGATAGACCTGTAGAACAATCAAGCAAAACCACAGAAATCCTAAACTTCAGCAGTGTGATTTTGTTTAATAGAGATATAATTCTTTCTGTCTGAAAAGATTTTGTAGACAATGGAAAGAACAAGTAACATGAAAAGATTTTTTTTCTCTTTTCCTGTAAAACAGTTTAATAACTTTCAGAAGATAGAGTGGTTATAAAATAAACATTGCCCCAAAAGTTGTTTTTTTAAAGAAAAGCACGTTTTCATCTTAACCACATGAACTCTTTGGATCAGCTGGCAACAACCCGGCCAGCACATGCCCCCAGTTCCAGGAGGCTCATAGCCACTCAAAGCAATTGCTTTTGTGTCTGTTAAGTGTTGTTTGTTTGTTTACCTTGTCTTGACAGTAAGAAAAAAAAAAAAACCAACCAGGCAGTAGACCAGCATGCGGGTGGGTGTGGGCCAGCCTGCTGCAGTCCTGCAAAGTCTGCTGGCCTCTTTAGAACAGTGTGGATTTATTTTCCTAAATCTGTTTCCATCTTACGGGATTTCAAGTTAGAATGTATAGCTAGAGCCCCCAAAGCACAGGAGAATGTTCCCGCCCTTTGCTTTTGGAAAACTGGCCAGGTTTAACTCTTCATTGTCTGAAGGCAACTTTTTCTGTCTGCTATACAGAATTGTAGGGAATAGGATTTGAACATGTGTGTGCCCCGCCCCCCCAACACCCGTGTGTGTGTGTGTGTGTGTGTGTGTGTGTGTGTGTGTGTGTGTGTGTGATGGCTTATTGTTAACCTAGTATTTGAGCTTCTTTTTTAGGCACTTACGTTATCAGTAAATTCTGGAATGTTGTGTGAATATGTGAGAACTTAAAAAAGACAGGTTGGGCAATTCATTGTTCAATGAGTGTGCCCTGCAAAATATCACTTTCCTGTCTATGCCACAAAGCTGAGGAAGTCTGGCAAGCACTAGGCAGGGAAGAGAGAAAGGTGTAAGACAGTGCAGCAGATGGGAGGAGTATGCAGGTGGAGGCTGGCACATCCAGGCCCATGTAAAGTAGTTGGGGCAGAGGACATTTTAATTCAAAGAGCAGTGCTCTGGGCTTACTCCTGACTGTATACTTAGGGCTTACTCCTGATTATATGCTCATGGATCACTCCAGACAGGGCTCAGGGGACCATGTGTGGTGCGGGGGATTGAATGCAGGTCGACTGCATGTGAGGCAAGTGCTGTACTGGCTGTACTGTCTGTCTGGCCCTGAGTTAAGATTTAAAGGGTGGGATACAAAGTGACCAATGGAAAGTAAATCATCCAAGTTTCTCCCTGAAAATCAGATTTAACTCTTTTGCAAACCACAACATCCAAAAGGAGAGAGAGAACAGAGGGGAATGCCCTGCCACAGAGGCAGGGTGGGATGGGGGATGGGGGGTGGGAGGGATACTGGGATCCGTGGTGGTGGGAAATGGGCACCAGTGGAGGGATGGGTGTTCGAAATAAATAAATAAATAAATAAAAATAATGAAGGCAATAGCACAGATGGTTGTTAACATGAGGTGCTTTTGTAGTGATTAGGGAAGCTTTGTGTGTGGGATGCATTTGTATAAATTATTTGTTCACCTACTGATCATGGACTCCTGAATATAAAATAAAGGTTTGAATGCTTTGTGTTGTTGCTGTTTTTGAAATGTACCTTTGGAAGAAATAACTTAGGCAGCTTTCCAAAATCACAAAAATCTTTTATTAGGACTACTTTTCTGGGGGCTTTTCCCTCCCTTCTCTATCTCCATTGTTTTAGATATTTAAGTTTTCGGGTGTGCTTAAGTGGAGTATTTTGGGTTCATTCATCCCTTAACAATCTTGGTTGTTAAGTAACCTTCTTGCATTCATATTTACAACAGCCTCAGAATCTTGTGTTGCCGCCACTCTCATAAAAACTGACTCCGGTTTGTAAAGGTAGGGTTCCAGGCTTGGAATTAACCAGGAAAAGCCTCATTTATATCTCCTGAAAAAAGGAAAGTGGGCCTGCACTGTGTACTCACTGCCAGAGTTTTTATAGTAATACTTTGTATCTAGGCTCTGGCTCTTACCATTAAATGTGCTTTTTATAGAGTACCAAGTTATAAATGTAGTGCAGCTACGGCATATTAATCTTACTGCAGAGATTTAATGAGGCAGTTGTTTTGCGATGGACACTATTGGGAGCAGAGAGCGACAGAGTTTTACTTTACTACTGAGCTGCAGAAATATTCCTTGCCTGGTAATAATTATAACCACATGATCTCTTAGTTTTTCTTTCTTTTGCCAGTGCTTTTCCATGCAAAAGTGGCTTGGAAGGAGGTCCATTTGTAGGCAGTGAAATGGATTGGAAATTGGGCTGTTTTCTCAGTGGTTTGACATTTTAGCTTTGATCAGGCATGGAATCCTTGTTGCACAGAAAGAAATATGTAAGATGAGTTTCAAGAATACAGATAGTATTTGCCAGTCCACTGAGATGGCTTTTAGATATTCATTACTTTTACTTGACTTTTATATAGGTTATAAAAAGTAAATGTGGTGAAACCTCATTTTTACATGGACAGAATAGAATTTCTGCTGGTTGGCCTTAATCTGATCCCACACTTGAAATTAATTGAAGTCCATGGGTTTATTGCCTCCAGCACTTCTAAGCCAGGGCAATTTTTCATTTTCCCTAAAGTTGTAATTTTATTAAACCACGTTATAGCAATAACAACCCTTCTGAAGAGGAGGATGAGAAGGGAAGAACCACCTGCCAGAGAACATAATAAAAGGAAAATCATGCTTCTTTAAAATTTCCATTTATAAGTAATGCTAACAAAATTGGAAACAGAAAGCCACCATTTATTTTTATAAGAATGCAGGTCTTTTTCTGCTATTCTAGAGTAGAACATTCCTATGTGATCTTGTGTAAGCCAAGTGGCATAAAGTGAAGGACAATAGTCATTCATTTATTTGGAAAAATTCTTGAGACTTCCCAGACCTCTAGAATACCCTACAAAGTCATACCAAATAACCCATCAGACCTAAAATGACACGGCCATGTAGCAGAATCAGGGATGAAATGGTAAATACCCAGCCTTGATAAAGCTCTTTCTGGGAAGAGCTGGGTAGGACCTCTCTTGCGGCCCAGGCCATTTAAGAACAAATGCAGCAAGGCAAACATCGAATCAAAAGTTTTGCCTTTTGATGCAAAAGATGAATCACTTTTGGAATTCCTTTGGTTAGTCTTGGAGATCTAGGACTAATGAGGGTCTTTTGTTAAAGCAAATGGTGTAGGGTGAACACTTGAAAAGTGGGGATACTACTTGTAATTGTGTCATTTGTTCCCAAATTGAGCTTTTAATCTAGGTCAGAAGGCTGTAAACCCAGCACTTTAATAGCATCCTCTTGAAGAAATGGGTTGGAAATTGGTTGTGCAGGTGAGATAATTTGCAGTGGAGGCATCATTGTTGGGTGGCATCCATTTGGGCAAAGGACAAAGAAGACTCTCACAATGATGAGAGGGTTTGTAGTGCCTATGCTGGAGGGTGTTAGGTTGATGTTTAAAATATTGTCCGTTGGGTGAGTTTATAGCCTAGTAGAGTTGGGAGAACAATTGTCCCTTTTCTTTATTTTTTTGCAGTGGTGTTGGAGGCAGGGCTGGACTTATAGGCATGGACCTTATATTTATAACCCCTTAGGTTGAAGTCAGAGGTTTGGATGGCTAGCAGAATAATACAATTATTTTTTATGATTGGTTCTCAGAGGACTTTGTAAAAACTATATAACTAAGGCCATGTGCAATTATTGAAGTGTAGCCACCTGTGGGAAAGTAATGGTTGACAATGTAAGCTTTCTAGAAGTTTCCTACATCTATCTAAATTAAGAACAATACACTTGAACACAAATGAACCCATTTTTTGAATGGATGGGAAATAATTCTTCATGAGAGTAGAGGTTGGAAAAAAAAATCCCCATACAAAGAGAGAGAGAGAGAGACAGACATTCCAGCACTCATTACACCAAGGCATCATAGGCTATAATCACACCCACCCCCAAGAGGGTCCCTCTTAAGTGGTGACCTAAAAACAGAGTCGCCAGTTGGCTGGAACATGCATCCTAAAGTTGCAGCAGAAGTGAATAAGCTTGACTGACTTCGGTCCCTGAAGGATTCTATCTGTAAATGCAGAAGGGGAAGCAAAAATATTTTTTATTAGTCTTAAAATGACCCTCCTTTTAATGACTAGATGCAGTGTCAGAAGCATGGACTGGAGGTCTTGAGTTTTTTAGAACTAAAGCATCATGCATACAGTCCTGCTTGCTTGATATTTTTGACATTGGACTCATGTAAACTATCCACATCCTTGAATTATAAGGAAGGTAAGTTTTTTTCCTCCCTATTTTTCTCAGCTTATTTCTTAAAGCATTCAGATTGTCTCCTTATTTAAAAGCAAACCGGCCTGCAAACTTGATGTAGAGCATTTAAATAATCATATTAAAATTCAGGCATAGCACCCATATTTCCCTGAGTGCTGTCAGTTTTATGAGAAACTGGAAACTCATGCTAAACAACTGGGAGTGTTCAGTGTGTGCAGGCTGCCTTTCGATAAACGTTTAATGGTGTGGGGGCCAGTTCACCATAATTTGGATAGTTATTTATTTTCCTGAATTACTCTCTCATTTGGCAGCCTTTTATTGCTTGGTTTTAGTTTGTTGGAAATCTTTGGACTATTACTCATTTGTTGTGTCTCTAGCTCTAGTGAAACAATTGAAACAACCAAAGTCAAAGCTGATGGATCTTATAATGTCAATTTTTGAAATGTAGGCATGTCAGTAATTTTAATTTAGAGGTACTTGATCTGTTTCTGCTTACAGAAAAAAAATACATGGCTGGATAAAAATTCGGGATGAATTTTTTATGTATTCCTTTTTTTCCCCCTTCCCTCTACTCCCTTCTCATCATCACTAAATAATATTTACTAAGCACTCACCTGGACATGGTGCTGGGCTGGGCAAAGTACAAGACAAACGAAAATGATCCTGTGATTACTCCCTGAGGAATGAGCCATCTAAACCCTAGTATATTGAAATGGGTACTGTATAGAGTGTTGAGATAATAATTTTCCAGATGGCAAATCAACCCAAATTACCAATTTACTTAAACACTACATTCTTTTAGAAACCAACCAAACAAAGAAAAACTGCTTGCTCTTAGAGTTGGAAATTCTGCTTTATTTATTTATATTTTTAAAACAAACCAAAGAGATATTATGTATGCTGAAATGTAAGTTGATTTTGGCATATGTGAATTATTTGAAGGATGGTGATATGGTTAAGCTTATTACAGATGTGAAGAAAGGCTTTGGAAAAAATGCCAGAAAAAGTCCTACAGTGACTGTGTGAGTGGGTTCCTGGAAGTGAGTACATACAACATAGCAGAAAGCACTTTCAGATAGAAGGGGAGTGGTGAACTGACCTTTCTGTTGACTTTTCTAGGAAATCTTGGCAGATTTTGACCCTCTGAATTCTTGATTATGACACTTCAAATATTTATCTCGCCATACAAAAGTATTTGAGTCCAGATAATGAATGACACATTAAATATCTTGATACAACTCTTTTGTGACTCTCACTGTTAATTCTATTTTGAGGCATAACTTAATCAGATTTGGAAGGACTTTTTGCAGTTAGAAAGTAGTGTCCCATAAATTAAGTCACAGATAATATTATCTTAATTTCCCTGAATGAAACAGATTACTTCCCTTGTTACTTTTCTGCATGAGAAAATTTGGGGATACTTCTCCAAAGTGAGCCAAAGGGAAAGCCATTCATAATCATGAAGCATGTATTGAGCTGTAAGTAAAAAAAAAACAGTTATTTTACCATTTTATTCTTTCTTGCTACTTGTGTGTCATTCTCAGGTTAGAATAGAATTATCTTGGCCTTTCCTAGTATTTAACTTTTCAATCTTAATCGTCCCAACTCCATTTTTTCATGTGATTGTAATTTATAATTACATATATGTGTGTGTATGTATGTGTGTGCATGCGTGTATATATTATATACGTATATATACATATAATGTTTCATTTGCTGGTGATTTTGGAAATGAGACATCAATATCCTTGAATTTGTGTTGGGAAGAATTCCTTCCGCTGTGATAGAGCTTATTTTGCTATTGCTGACAGATAGTGGGGTCACTTTATTTTGATCAGTTTATAAGTAAAGGTCAATTACATGCCTGTGGTAATTAGCTTGGCTTATTTTAGACTTTTGACTAATTCTGGTAATTTCCGTGAAAGAGTATATTTAGCAGAAAAGGAATACTTTTTTTTAATTAAAAAATGTTTTAATAGTGAAACATCATGAGGTACAGTTGCAGACTTACACATATTTGTGCTTGGATTTCAATTATACAATGATCAAATACCCATCCCTCCACCGGTGCCCATTTCCTACCACCACGGATCCCAGTATCCCTCCCACCCCCCATCCCCCCATCCCACCCTGCCTCTGTGGCAGGGCAAGGAATACATTCTTAAGCACATTTTTTGTCTTAGCATTGGAGACTGTTTAATTTCAAAAGTAATTTATCTATTTTAAGCAAAAATTCTTAAAAGGTTCAACAAGAAGCAAAGTTAGCTTTATGGATGGACATATTATTTGAGAGAATTGTTGGGAGACGGGCTTCACATGGAAGTAAAGAGGAAAAACTTCAGTCACCATGAACTGAAATATTTTAGGGAAGTCTCACTTTTGGTCTGTAAATAAAATCTGCAATGAAGCCTTTGTGTTGCAGCTTCAAGGAAATTGTTTCTGTTTGGGGGAGCAAGAAGATTAAACATTACTTTAAACCACACACTCACAGTCTTGATTTCTTTCAGACCCCAACTGTAAACTTGAAGACAAGAGTGAAGATGGAGAGGCAATAGACTGTAAGAAGAGGCCGGAAGACGGAGAGGAGTTGGAAGACGAAGCTGTGCACAGCTGTGACAGCTGCCTCCAGGTGTTTGAGTCACTGAGCGATATCACAGAACACAAGATTAATCAATGTCAGCTGACAGGTAAACAATACTTATCACTTCTTGTCTTTCATACTGTTCTATTTCTGATTTTTTCTCCCCCCCCCAACTCTTTTTTTCTCTAACTGTGTTATTCCTGAACTTGACTACCTAGGTAAGTCTAGAAGGGTTTTAGAAAGAATCTATAATGGTAGTTTGGGGCAAATGTTGTGGTCTTAGATTTTAAATTGTATCTATATTTTAATACATAATGGTAAATTTTCCTTCCCCCTCTTCCCGCTCTGTTTCTGTCTCTTCTCTCCCATCTTTTATAATGATAACCATGTTGGTTCAGAGCCTATTATTAGATGGCTAGAATAAAGTTGTATTATTAAAAAATGTTTTCAGTATTTTTTCAAAACCATTATGTATTAACTTATTATAATTATCATCTCTTCAAGGAAATATTAGTGTTTCACTGTGTATGTTTATTTTCCTTACTTCCTTCTGGACTGAAAACTCATGAGTGGTGAAACTGTGTCTTAGCATGTTGTGTTCTGTGAGTCTTGCACAGAGCATGCCCACCTGCAGGAGATACTCACTAGACAGAGACGCTGTTCTGCTAATCAGTTTATCAAAACCAGCTTTCAAGTGATTTAGCATGAAGCATTCAACATAATGGTTAAATAAGACCAAAACCCAGTTGCACAGATCTTAAAAATACATCCTCTCTCCTCCAAATTTTATTTTATTACAGCACCATGAATTACAAAGTTATTCATTGTTGGGTTCCTGACATACAATGTTCTATCACTGATCCCACCATCATTGGAAACCTCCTGAGGCAGGGTGGAACATTTTATATCAGTATCTCAATCTACATGTCTTTTCTGATTTATATATTTTTTCTTACATTGCTCCCATATATGTGCACTTCTTTGTAGCTTTCTGTTTTTATATTATTTTCCTAGTATGAATATTTTATTAGCCATGTTTTATTTTTTACATTTTATTAACCATGTTTAGGAAATGTATTTACTAGACAATTGACTCCAACTGTTCTCTACAGAATATTAATATTTTTGCAAGATATTGACATATTCCATTTAAACCACATTTTCTGAACAGACTATTGTTCCTATATTTTCAGGAATGATGTTTCTGGATTAATGTAGTGTATATAAGCATTTGTCATGAATGTTCTGAGATTGATGTGGGTATGCATTTTAATTCCTGTCCTATCTCTGTAGTTTAACTTTGATCCCAAAGATATGGATTTATCACTCTTTCATCAACTTTTGCTTAATGCTTAAGAGAAGGTTGGAGACAGCCAATTCCTCTAAATAAATTCCTCATATTTCCTATGAGAAAATATATTTTCTTACATAATGCCACAGAATACCATTGGCATTCAAATAATCTAGTGGTTTTCAATCTCTTACACTTGAAGATGGGCACCAGGCCATGGACCTGGTTTGAAAATCCCTGATCTAATTAGCAATCAGTATTTAAATTTTAGCAGTTTTGAGAAATTTAAATTTCAGAAACTTTCAACTTCTTCTAGGATCTAGGATCATGCATAACATTTGTCTTACTTCTTTTCTTATTTTCACCTCCAGTGGTCTTTGAGTTTTTCTTTGCTGTTCTTGACCATGGCATTTTTGAGAGCCCACTTCTGTGTAGAATGCCGGTCTGCATAGAGGCTTGTTTTTGATTTATTCATGATTTGATTCAGGTTATGCCCTATGGTGTCAGGAACACCACCAGAGTGATGTTCCCTTCTCAGTGCATCAGATCAAGAAGTAATTGATGTTGATGTATCCCTAAGGTTGATGACTTGAACATTAAAGACTTGTTTAAAGTGATATCCACTAACTTTCTCCTGTATAACATTACAATTTCCTATTTCAAATAATCAGTAGTCAGTGGAAGCATACTTTACATGTTACTATGTAAGCATTCTCATGTCTCTTAAAAATGCCCATTTTAACCTTATAGCTTCTGTATTTATTGGTTGTTTCTAAGCTGCATTGCTTAACAATATATTGGTCAACAGTGAGCAACATTAGTGATCCTAGTAGGCAATATCATATCACCTGTATGTGTGGTAGGCTGCACCATCTAGATTTATGTATTTGCACTCTAAAATGTTCATATCACCTGCTAATGCATTTCTCGAACATATTTCTGTGGTTAGTCACACATAATGATGCATTTCTTTTCTAATTTATTTATTTATGTCAACATGGGCTTTTGCATTATTATTTCATTCTGTGGATCATCATTTGTCAATGTTGTTACTTTGACATCCAGATGTTCAAGATTTGGCAGGTGGGAGTGCCTTTCAACTGGATCCTGTGTCATTTTAATATGTCTTCATTATTATTGGAAGTTTAGTTAGTTTTTGCTGCAAACAGATACTCTAGGCTCAAGTTACTTTTTTTGTCTTGTTTCCAAAGTTTTCCTTTGTCTTATGATCCTTTAGAAAGGAATTTTGATTTCTTTATAAAGATAAGATACTTAGTTCACCAAATGTCTTTTTCTTTTTTTTTCCCTTTCTTTCTTTCTTTCTTTCTTTCTTTCTTTCTTTCTTTCTTTCTTTCTTTCTTTCTTTCTTTCTTTTTTTTGTGGGGGAAGCATACCAGTGCTTAAGAACCCATTGTGCTGATTGGGGGAAGCTTGCAGTGCTAAATATTAAGTCCTAGGCTTCCTTATGCAAAATATGTTCTCCAGTTCTTTTAAGCATCTTCCTGGCTCTGACAAAATATTTGGAAACCAGGACCGGAGTGATGGTACAGTGGGTAGGGTGTTTGCTTTGCTTTGCACATGGCCAACTTGGGTTTGATCCCCGGCATCCCATATGGTCCCCCAGCACCGCCAGGAGTAATTCCTGAGTGAAGAGCTAGGAGTAACCCCAGAGCACCACTGGGTGTCATCCAAAAAGCAAAAAAAAAAAAAAAAAAATTTAGAAACCTACATTGACACCATTTGTGCTCATTGCTCTAGGTATTGTCTTGTTTATAAGCCTTCACAGCAGACAGAATTAGGGAATATATGCTGAACATAATGCACATAATATATTCATAATATAGTTTATAAGTGTTTATTATACATACATACATTGACATGTATCTCATCTATCTGTATCAAAATCATGTGTTCATACTCATACTTCTAATTTAACCCAACAATTTGTCTTTTATTTCTCCATATTTGTTATCATATTTAGCAGTGACACGCCCAGTTTCTATTATCCTCAGTATATTCGATATGCCAGACACAGTAACAACAAAGTCTCCAATGGAGACGTTACTGGGCCCGCTCAAGCAAATCGATGATCAATGGGAGGGCCTTTACCTTATTACCTATATTTACTCATTTATCTGAATTGAGAACCCTGCTCTTTAACCTGTAGTCCAGTGTTGGCCACAGAAATTTCCTGGTGACTTACTTGAAAGTTGCCGCCAGTCATGTAGCAGCTAATTCAGTGGTTTTGGACTGCTACTTCTGTGACTAATCCCAGTCCTCTGGAATTAAACAAGTTGAAAAACACAGGTTTAGTGCAGTGGGCTTTAACTGACAGTTCTCTGATCGGAACATGGACCTGTCCATGGCAGTCCTCAGGTGCAAAAATGTTGAAAATCACTGGTCTAGGATATTCAATACTTTCAAATTGATTGATCTTCCCATCAGGATAAACTAGCAAACTAAATAGAGCCGAGTATTTGGTTATAATTATTAATGCTTAAATTTGGATGTAACATTTTATGCAATGAAATTTATAAAGTATAACTGTACAATTTGGTGAATTTTGACAAAATGCATGTACCCTTGTGACCCTTATCCCTCCCAAGATCCAAGTCATTTCCTTCATCCCATAAAGTTTTCTCTCTCTCTTTTTGGTCAATAATCCCCCATGATAAGTAACCAGTGTTTTGGTTTTTAAACCATGGATTAGTTTTGTCTATTTTAAAATTTCTTGTAAGTGGATTCACACCATATGATCATATTTTGTGTCCAACATCTTTTGTTCAGCAAAATGTCTTTACTATGTGTTCCTGATGTGTATTTGAGTATTATATTCCTTTTTTACTATTGTAGTATTCTTATCATATGAATGTGCATTATTAGTTATTATTCTGTTTGTACTTTTTTTGTTGTTAGGGGTAAAATTGTTGTAATCTTCCTATAGACTCTTTCATAGATAAACTTTATTTCTCTTGATTGAGCAGAATGATTGGTTCTGGTGATGGTGACCGTTGTAAGACACGTTAAGTGTTTGAAAAACTTGTATACCACTTTCCAGAATGCTTTTCTCATTTTAGTTCCACCAGTGATTTTCCTTGCTGACGTTTGTGTTGTCCTTTTTTTTTTTTTTTTGTTATTTGCCCTGGATAACACTTGCCCTAGAACTGGGTTGGAGAAATTGAACATTTCTATTGCTGGTCCCGACTACTTGGGCCCCATAGTTCTGAGGACCACCATGATTACCTGAATAGTGCTCAAGAGCTTATGTGGTACCAGGAATCAAACTGGGGTCCCATATGTGGTCTCCTGACCCTTGTTTTATTTCTGTGACCACTATAATTGGTTTGTTTTAGCATTTTATTGAATGTGTTGTGATATTCTTTGTGAATTATGTACCTCTAACTCATGCATTTAATTAGCTTCATTTAATTAATTTCCTGAAGAATGCATACAATTTGAAAAATCCCCTTAAATGTAGACTAGTAAGATTTTGTGTTCAGTGAACTATCTGGAGCTTCAGAGAAAGTTTTACTGATAGAGCATCTCAGCCCTAACATTAAGGTGAAGGCCAGGAAACGTGACTGGCATGGTAGCTACCTATTATACCTGCAAGAAATTTTATCTCAGAAAAGAGTGGATTCACTCATGTCAAAGGTTAAATTTTAAAAGCAAATCATTACAAAAAAATCCCTTTCAAATTCACCTTAGTGCCTTTTATTGTGGGGGCGGGGTACACCCAGCAGTGCACAACGGCTACTCTCAGCCACAGGTTTGGGGGTCAGTTTTGGCAGTACTCAGGGAACACTGTGATGTGGGGTGTTAGGTATTGAACCAGGCCTCCTACAGCCCCTTAACTTTAGTGTCTCTCTTTTTATTGAGTTCTTATCCTCATGGTTAGCTCTGTGAAGTAAAATAGAAGCAAAAGACATTATTCCTCCACAACTTTATAAATTATACAATATATATTCGTTTGTATTATACAACTTTAATATCAGTGCAGAAAATGTGTTTTTTTCTTTAACAAATGGCATGGTAAAGATAATATTTATGTGCTAAATAATGCTTTTGAAAATTATAGGAAAATACTCAATGCCAATAAAATATTTCGCTGTATTGACATTAGGTTTTCTAAAAGCAGAGAATCAGTCTGTGCTTATATATTGCAACTTTATAATCAAAAAAGGAAAAACACTTATTTTTAACTGGATGAGACACATTTTCAGAAAGGTAAAGTGGATCGACCTTGGTTTTGTTTGCTCATGGTCATTTCTTAGGGAGGAAACCAGCAGTGGATGACCTGGGAGAGGGCACAAAGGGGAAGAAACAAACCAGGCGTCATTCACATTGGTTGAAGCTATCCAAGTTGACTGGGGTTGACTGAGGGTGCCCTTCAGTCTAATCTGGAAAAGATTAAGACACTGGAAGCAGTCTCATTAAACAAGTAATATGATGCTTTTGCCTTCTTCCTTGGTTAAAGCCTTTTATTGTGTGTTAGGAGGGCTGAATGCCCCATTTTTACTTCCTGCTTCTTGAGTTAACCCTTTTCTTCATATTGCTTTTCCCTCCCTCTATTTTTTTTTTTTTGCCCTACACAGGCAAAAGTGCTGGTTTAGCTAAGGAGGATATTTCTACTTTCCTCCACCACCCCACCTCTGCCCCACCCTTCTAATTTTACTCTTTCATTGCTTTTTTTTCACACTTTTACTTTTTTATCTTTATTGAACTCCATTGTATCTTTGCTAATATCCTGCTGACTTTTGGCTATTCTTTAAAACTCTTAATTTGCTTTTTGTACATATTTCTCTTCTTTTTCCTTCCTGTCTCTTTTGTAGAACTTGGGTGCGTCTTGGTTTTCTTCTATTTTTAATCCTTAGCGTCCTTAATCTTGAAGTTTTATGGATTTGGTTTCATCCCACTAGACCCCATAACCAAAAGACTTTTGGGGAGCAATTTGTTTGAAAAAAGAAGAGATTTTGAATTCTGCTTCAGAGGTTTAACTATAGAGTAGAAATAGTGGCACTGTAGCACTGTCCTCCCACTGTTCATATATTTGCTCTAGCGGGCACCAGTAACATCTCCATTGTGAGAATTGTTACTGTTTTTGGCATATCAAATACATCACGGTTAACTTGCCAGGCTTTGCTGTGCGGGCTCGATACTCTCGGTAGCTTGCTGGGCTCTCCGGGAGGGGCAGAGGAATTGAAACGGGGTCGTCCTGGACTGGCTTCGTGCAGAGCAAGTGCCCTACCCGCTGTGCTATTGCTCCAGCCCAGAGTAGAAGTAGTAGAGGAATAAAAGTTAAAACTTGTTGATTTGCAAAATAACAGAACACTGAGGTATTCTGTGATCTGATGCCTTTGGGAGTTTCTCGGGTAGTTCTGCTGTGAGAGAACTGTTTTGAGATTCTTCCCATCCTTGAACTGAGGGCTTTCTTGGTAACTTGAGATCTTTTCTCTTGGTGACTGTCATCCCCAAGGGTGAGACATGTTCCTGACAGAGTTTGCCTAGATGAAAACTGATGGAGTGTATATCAAAAGTTTTACAGGATGGGGACAGTCTTGCCAAGTAAGACTAGGCTGTACTAGTCTTCAGGGAAGAAGGTCATTCATAGAGCATCTTGATCAACTCTGAACTCACGATTGAAAACTCAGCTTGTGGACTGAGTGTGCCACACCCCAGTTTGTGAGCAGATCCATCAGTCACCTGGATCAAAGACACTTAGTCCCTTTAGTGGGGACATCCAGACCTCTAGGGGGTTATGTACAGTTCATGTAGCCTGTCAGCGAGGAGTCCTTTCGGAGCAGCATTCTGCTGTAGGACAGAAGAGCTACCAAAGAGAGCAGAGGACAAGGTGCAACCCACAGAGAGGAGATCTCTTTCCTCTGCAGTTTTCCTCATGGTACGATGTTCCTCTAATTTACAATCTAAGACATGGAAGTGCTGTATCATCTTGCTTGAAGGAATAAGGGGAAAGGTGAAAGAAAAAAATTAAATCCCACTCTTCAATTGTAGCACTAGATGGAAACCACCTGTCTTGCCCCAGCCCTGCTCTCTTTTTCCTGCAGGCTGAGAAGGGAGGGAAATCAACACTTTAATGCTGTTGGGACTCTCTGATGCAGAAGACAGATTATCAAAATATATATTTAAAGAAGGAAAAGCACAGAGAACCTCTCATTTTACTAATCCACAAACCCTATCATTTCTTGCCAATTCCCTCAGGGGGTGGGGAGGGCTGGAAGCCAGAGGGGTCTCATCACACTTCTCAACAAAGATTTAATAGCAGGGTGCTAGGGGAAGGCTGAGATTACGGAGACTTTATTATGCTTACAAAACTGAGTAAGAACTAGCATTGTAAATCATCAAAACTAAGCTACACTTAACAGGATGAATGTGTAAAGTGCATTTGGTAATTCTGTATGCTTGTTGTTCTGAGTGATTTTTCCCCTCTCTTGTGCTAATTTGCAAACTTGAGTTGTCTTTTTAAGTGTTCTTTCGTTTCATTAATGTGAATTGGTGAAACACATGTAAAACTAAATTGTACTAGGGCTTAACCCTCTGGCCTACCATACTATTTGTAGGTCAGTAGGTGTGTGTGGCCTCAGGCTGTTGTAGTTTGGGGAATGTGTTTGTAAATCAAATTTATAGAGCCTAACCATATTTATGTGTTGTCTACAAATACTATTGTACAGATTCATGTTTTTGAGGAAGATGAATGGAGACAGTAAGAGTCGGCCATATGCAGAATATATTATACAATTTGTTTGCTTAACTTGATTTTAGAAGTTTAAAAGAATTTTTGGAAGCTTCGCCAAGACTTTAAACTGGACTAAATAGTTTTTTCCAAAGACTGTTTTAAGAAAGTAAAGGTGCTTTGGCATGCATTATGTAATTGTGTGGTTGGGTTGAGGGAAGACTGGTTGGTTCCACTGTACAGTTAAGTACTCTAACAGTATATTTTGTTGGCATTGGGAATAGGAGAAATATGGCTTGCATGGAATAGAACCTCATATTCATGAAAACATAATAAAAGTTTTTAGAATTTTTTACTGTTTTTTTCTCAAATCATTACTTTAAATAAATTATTTGTAATGAATGTGATATTTTAGCTTTTAACTTATATTAATTAGGCTTTAGGCATTGTAACTTTTTTGCATATTTCTATATTAATTTCTATATTCATTATTCATGCTTTGTTATTAATCATTCATATATTAATTAATTATGTTTTTATGTTAATTAGGCTTAAGGCACTGTATGTTTTCATTTCCTTTTCCCTTCGTTTTGATCAATTCCTTGTTTCCCATGTGAAATATTTTCTTAGTTTTTACCATACTTCATTTTTTAAATCCTCCAATGAATGCCCAAAGCAGTTTTATGGCATCCATTGATTCCATTTCCCAGTCCTTTCTCCATATGCTTCTAAGTTTTTAAATCTGTTATTATGAGGCAATTTTTGTTTTAAAAAATTTGTATCTGGGGCTGAAGTGGTAGTACAGATGATAAGGCATTTGCCTTGCATGTAGCTAACCTGGAATCAATCCCTGGCATCCCATATGGTCCTGAGCTTGCAGGAATGATGCCTGATTTACAGAGCCAGTAGTATTCCCCGAGAATTTCTGTGTGTTGTCCTCTCCTCAAAATTCATATCCTTTTTCATATTGTTTTTCTTCATATTACATACGTATCGGGCTGGAGCGATAGCACAGCGGGTAGGGCGGTCGCCTTACAAGCGGCCAACATGGCCGACCCGAGTTCGATTCCTCCGCCCCTCTCAGAGAGCCCGGCAAGCTACCGAGAGTATTCGATATGCCAGACACAGTAACAACAAAGTCTCCAATGGAGACGTTACTGGGCCCGCTCGAGCAAATCGACGATCAACGGGAGGGCCTTTACCTTTTTACATACGTGTCAATATATTACATAGATACATGATGATACATCTTAAAAAGCAATACTCGTAAAGCAAAAATTTAAAAGATGAGCTGAATATTTTACACTTAAAGTTATATCATTTTGAAATTATAATTTATTTTGACATTTTGTTTTAATGACTGATAGAACTGGAGAGGACCCCTCACAAAATCACCAAGGAGAGAGAAAGAGCTGATTACACTACTTACTGAGGTTCATTGTTATCGATGCTAGATGTTTGTCATTTTTAAAGTAGCTTTTCACCTATCACCTCAGTTTTGTTTGGTCAGTGCCGACTAGGTTGCTACCTTCCTCATCCTCCTTCATTGTGGCTGACCGAGAGCTTTACTAGGAATGGGTGGGCCAGGTCAGCTCCTTTATTATTGATTATTAGTATGCAACTATTTAGAATTCCATAGTTTACTTGCAAAATCTTTTGAAACCGTTTCTCAAAATGTGAAGAGTTTGGATTAAATAAATTAGTATCAAATAACATGCTCCAAGAGTCTTTCTTTTTGCACACAGTAGACTACCATACTTTGAGATGTGGGAGGGAAGGGACTGGAAAAGTCTGTCACCCATGCACTGGCTCTGGAAGGTCTGGTTTGTTTCTGAGCAGCTGCTGTTGGCCAGGATCTATTCCGATCGGTTGCTAAGTATTCACAGTGATTTCTCTAATTTGGATGTGTACCTGCAGTTCACAGACCACGGTTCTTCACTCCTGGGTCTCCACTGCTCTCAGGTGTAGAGAAACTGGTGGGCTGAGTGTGCCATGTTCTCAGTGGATCTGAGCCATGATGAGGCTCTTGCCAATGTTTTCCAGAGGAAAATCAATCCACTGTTATTGAGTCCAACCTCTGAGTGTTGCCTGAGAGAGTCTCTTTGTCCTGGGTTTTAAAGTGAGGATCATTTCAACTATTACTGGCCTTTAAGGCTTTGTCATTTTCATGTGGCATGTGTGTGTGTGTGTGTGTGTGTGTGTGTGTGTGTGTGTGTGTGTGTGTATTTGGAAGAGGGAGGGCAGGGAGGAGGTACTTTTGATCACACTTAAGATTTTGCTTCTGGCACTTAGAGATCACTCCTGGCAGGGCTCATGGGGCCATGTAGACCATAGGGGATTGAACATCAGTAAACTGCATGCAAGGCAAGCACCCTAGCACTGTACTGTCTCTCCAGCCTTCATTTTCATGTGGCTTTTGAGGCAGTAGAATTTTTGGTATTAGTACTTGATCTGCAATTCTATTCTTGATAGATTTGCTTGTGAAATTCTCCACCAAGATACGGGTGCAAAATAATCTTATTGTTTTCTCAAGGATTGTGGGATGCTTTGGAGCATTGTAATTGGGACTTTTAAAAGAATTTTAAAGATGATTTACTTTTTTTCACTATAATTATGAATTACTGAATTTTTAAAAATTAAAGTGCAGGCCAGGGAAATAGTTATCTAGCACCATATTGTCCCTCCAGTACTGGCCAGGAAGGACACCAGTAATGAGTTGGTCTGTGGGAGTCTTTGAGCGTGACAGGGTGTAATCCCTCCCCCCCATTAAAAAAAATTTATGAAATGTTGAAAGGGTAATTTAAGAAATATTTCTCCCTGTATTTTTGATGTGAATTAAAAATCTTTTAATTTTACTCTCAGTCTATCTTAATAACTTATGACTCACAAGAAATGTATTGGTTATGAATACATTTACATAAAATAAATAGGTGTATTTACTTTTTATTTTATAAGTAAAACCTAAGTGAAGACTATCATATGCTAGCTCTACCTCTTCCTTCCCAAATTACCTGCTCCATAGTTAATTTGAGATATTTTTGGAAATGAATTGAATTTAAGAAGAAAATTATCATTTCCCTGTGTAGCAGAAAATGTTACTTTTGGATGTCTGTAAAGCATTGACTATTTTCGATAAAAGTTTAGGTTTAGTTATGCAACTGACAGTGGGTATATAACCATCTAATTCTGTGCTTTCGGGATTTGTGGGCCAAAATTGTGAGCATAGTGTCAAAACACAAACTAGAGAGATTATCTTCAAGAATTTCCAATATGTCCTTGATGGCCATTGACGATGATTAAAACTGTCAGTTTGTCCCTGTGGGATGTATAAAAATTATAAATGAAGGGTTGTATTTGGGATGTAGATACATGAAGCATCTTTCGTTGGGAAGATGAATTAAAAAAGACCAACTATTCCTTAGGCCCTGTGCAGCTATTCTGTATCTTATAAGCAGGGTAATGTTTAGCTATTTGGTTACAGTTGTGTGCACACAAGGGCTCTGCCACATGTAGCCTGTTCTCAAAAGTGAAATTCGGCATGATCAAACTTAAGATGTTGAATTTTTACATTTCAGCATGACTGCACCTAATTTTTTATATCATTCTAATTAAGATGCTGATAACCGAAATCTCCTTTCGAAGGGAGTGGGTTCCTAAAGATGCTATTAAAAGTAGACTGTTTCCCCAGTCTTTGTGCTAAGTCTATGGCTGGGGATCTGGTCTTTGGGGAGCAGCAGCAATGTCACAGAGATCTATGACCTCTTAATAGGCCTTGGGAGGGGAAGGCTGGAATCATTCTACACTCTGCCTCAGGGCTTAGTTCCTTTAAACTTCAAGGAATTGGACTGGAACTCTTCACTCCTTCTTTCTTTCAGCTTTACCTTCAGGGGAAATTGATCGATTAGAGGTGATTATTCTGCAAACTCTGAACCCTTTCCCCCTCTTTGTTCCAACTGGAGCTTCTCAAAGTTTAAAGGGATTGTATCTCCTGGGTGAATTGTAGAATGAATTTAAGTAGATTATTGGGCAGAACTCTTTGAACACACATTAAAAGTGCTAAAAAGTATATTTGAAACAGAAGGAAATATTTGAAGCAAAAGGATAAAGAAACATTTGTTTCAGTGTAATTGTAACGCAATTATATGGGATATTTTTAAGCAAATGATTAGTTGTTAGAATGTAGAATCCTGGTCGTACCTCACACCAAGAAAATAACAGGGTCAGTGCAACAAATGGACACGTGTACAAAAGTTGTGTGTGGAATAAGACTCTTAAAGGACTGGAGACAATTGTAAATAATTAATTGTGTTTAAGTTTGTCCTCTACTTAGCACCGCAAGGCTCTACTAATTGAGGCTTTAGTTCTAACTTGTTTAACAGCACACAAACCCAAATGCATACCTAACTTTCCTATTCCGTGTGTATGATTTATCTGCACTATGGGCACTGTGTATCATGTTTGAATTGTATTTAATGCCTTATCATTTTAATTCCTCGCTTAAATAGTCTGATTGAGCGACTACTTACCCACAGAGCAGTATTAGCTCCCCCTGCTGACTAAACAAAAATGTAGGCAAGGGTGATTGGAATGATGAACTTCACTAACTTAAGCCTTTAAATGCATAATTAATATTAGGTACATGAAGTAGGCATGTCCTCTGGACTATTAAATACATTGACTTGTCTTGAGAAATGTCCTTTCTCAAGACTAATTAGAATTTCAGTTTATCTACATCGTAAAGATGGTCTTTCTTACATGGGTTTCCTGGAGATGTGCCCATTTTATTTTATTTTATTTTATTTTATTATTCATTGAATCACTGTGGGAAAAGTTACAAAACTTTCAGGTTTAAATCTCGGTCATGCAATTATCAAACACATTTCCCTTCACCAGTACTTACTTTTCACCACCAAGAACCCCGATAAACCCCCCCTCCCAACCCTCCCAATGCCTGTGAGGCAGATGAATTCTAGTTAACACTCTATCTACTTTGATTAGATTCATTGTTTCAACAAAAGATGCACCATTATTATTTAGAGTTTACACCCCCAAATCAGACATGCTGAAAAGGCATTGTGAAATAATTTGCTTTCTACAGCTGGTTACAAGAATCAAATGATGTCGCGCGGCTGCTATTGCGGCTCCGCAATTTTGGATTTCTGATATTTTACATATTAAGCCTGGAAGTATTTCTGTTGAGAGTCAGATAATTATGAGATTGGTTTCTGTGGCTCTGGAGCCATGGCCATGCCGGAGAGCCGCTCGTGGGGAGCAACTTCTGACCTCGGTAGGGCGTGAAGGATGAGCCGGGAATGCCCCCCTTCCCATGAGGTTTCAATCGCCCCATCACGACCAGCTCATACCTGGCTTTCCATAAAGCTTTGAAGTGGCTGCCATCTTTCTTTCCAGAGGGAAAAAGGCGGAAGGGAGCAACACCCTTTCCCCTCCGGGCAGGCATGGTGGTGTGGATTAAGCATAGTCCATTCACTTTTCTGCTGCAAGCTGCCGGGCTCTGCATTAAGTCCTTGTGCTTCTGGATCCATGGTCGTTCTGGAGAGCCGCTCGTGGGGGGCAACTCCTGACCTCAGTAGGGTGTGAAGGACGAGCCGGAACGCCCCCCTTCGCAGATGTGCCCATTTTAATGACACCAGAGTTTTTGGTTTTCTGAACCAAAAGGTTCAGCTCCTCTGAAAATTGGAAGTTGATTACAAAGACAGACGATAAGGGTACGTACCAAATTTCTATTCTTTTGAAATAGACTTTAAAAAAATAAAAGAAACCCTTTTGGTTTATGGATGCTCAGGACTTAACGCCTGGCTCTGTGCTTAGGAATCACTCCAGGCAGTGCTGAGGATTGACCTCGGGTCAGCCATGTGTAAAGGAAGCACCTTAACCCCGTGCTGTCTCTCTGACCCTGCAAAATAGACTTTATGCAAAATAAGTTATTACTGTTAAAATGATTTAAAAGAGGAAATTCTGGTTTGGGCTGAGGGTTAGGGAGGGAATTATAGGCCACACCCAGGGGTAAACAGGGTTTTCTTCTGACTTTGTCCTCAGGGGTCACTCCTGGTGGTGCTTGGGAGACCACATGGAATACTGGGGAATCGAACCCTGGTCCGCTGTGTGCAAGGCAAACACCATGCCCACTACACTTTCTCTCTCTGGGTCACAGAAATAATTGTTCTTTAAAACACACTTAAGCGAACACTACTTTTCTTGTAGCAAGAAAGTATTTTTTACCGAATTTAATAATTAAAGTGTATATTTATTATTCAGATTGCCTTTCATTTAACTCTTACGCTTTAATTTATACATTTTTTTCCTCATCATGATTAAATCATTAGGTTGATAGACTTGCCTCTGTAATTTAAAAAAAAGAAAACTGTTAGTTCTGTCTCACTTTTTACTACTTGTGATTTATCTTCTATGCAGAGTATTTTCTTTATCACCAGTGTCTTATCGGTGATGTTTTTATTATATGTGTACAAGCTGTATTATAACCATAATGTCTGGCTTATTTTATATTAAATATATTTTCATGCATTCAAAAAGAAATATTTCATGCTGTATCTTGGTATCTCAGAGCTGATTTTGTTCTCATATCTTATTGAATGCTTCCCTACAGCTGCTTCCTTACACTACCTGTTTACAAAATTTCTTTTTTTTCCAGGCTTTAGTTTTAGGACATGTGCTTAATATTCTGATTTCTATTTTATTTATGTTTTTTTCCCTCTAAGGTAGCACTGTAGCACTATCCTCCCATTCTTCATGGATTTGCTCGAGCGGGCTTAGTAACATCTCCACTGTGAGACTTGTTGTTACTGTGTTTGGCATATTGAATAGGTCATGGGTAGCTTGCCAGGCTCTTCCATGCAGACGGGATACTCCTGGTAGCTTGCTGAACTCTCCTAGAGGGAAGGAGGAATCGAACTGGGTCGGCCTCATGCAAGGCAAACGGCCTGCCCCTTGTGCTGTTGTTCAGCCCCATTTCTCTAAGGTTGCTCTTTTTATTGGGAGAAGGGATACAGTATTTTTTCATTAATTAGTTAATTATTGAAATAATGGCTTATAAGATAATTTATGTTTTAGGAGTATAATTTCACACTTCTTTAATATGTGTATTATCACACCTCCTGCCCAACCAAGAACAGTTATCCTTCTGTCCCAGTCCTTTGTCATTTTGATTTGAGTTTTCTTGATAACTAATAATAAACACTTCTTTTCATGTTGCTCACCATCTGTATATCAGCTTTGGTTGACTGTTAGTTCTCTCACTTTCTGTTAGTTTTCTTTTCATCATTCTTGCATTTGCTATTGTTGAGTTTTGTGAAGTTCCTTATATAACTTGAGTAGTAGTCTTTGTCAGATGTATGGGGTGTAAATACTTCCTCATATTGAGCAGGATTTCTTTTCCTTTTTATGATATCAACTCAATCATTTCTGAGGATGATCTTCTTTGGCCTGTGGCAAGCTAAATGAAGTTTCTTTTGGAACTGCTTCATTCTTTATTTACTTGGTTAAAGTGAAGTGTTGGTTGTGAAGTGGCAGAGCTCACCATAACCTTTCATTACTCCTGTTTTTTCGCCTATCCTTTGAACTTTATTGTATCATTCTTAACTAAAAAAATCAAAGGCTCCTGCTTTAACTCTTGCTAATGGTCAAAGACAGGTGAAATTGGTGCTTGATAACTCTAGTGATAATTTTCTTCTTGTGAACACCAACTTGAACAGGGAAGTGTTGAATCAGAGAAATAGTATAGAGGTGAAGACACATGCCTTGGAAGCGCCCTATTCTGGTTTTATCCCTGATACAGCTTAGTCCTAGAAACATCGCTGGGGTAACCTGTTGTAGCCCTGGTGGCTCCTCACATTGCCTGAGGAACACCGCATTGTCAGGACCTTATATTGAACTGTCTAGTCCAGTTGAACCAAAATTATGACCAGTGATATCTGCTCTCTTCCTGAGCATAAGTGAGAGCCCTCTGCCCTCAGTAATGAAATAAAGCAGAGAAGTATTGATTAATATGAATATTATTTCATTGATTTAGATGCTGCTGTTTTCATAGTTTTATGGTAAGATAGGGTGTCACTTCTTGCTATACTAAGAAGACCATGCAGAGACAATGAAGTGAGTAACTCTCAGCAGTAGTTTTTTTCTTATATCGTTCTGTATATATATTGGTAATTTGCTTAATAAATGTCTTTTTAAAGGTCCTACTCTCTGTCAGATAGTACTGGATGTAGAGGGCCCCTGGTCTTCTGGAGTAAAGAAATGTTGAAAGGATTCACTGATTTCATTAGAGCTCAGGGCTGGTCTCCTAGATCATATGATGCCCTTATGTAGAGAGCAAAAATTAAAAAGGTATGGAAGAGGGAGGGGGAAATTCAGGCAGACTCACAAGGAGAAGGAATTGTAGAGAGTATGGTACCTGTTGGGTGCTTTAACCAAGAGGAATAGTTTATGTGAGGGAATTAATAAAGGACTAGGGATATGTTAGTAATCTATTGCTGGGTAAAGCATTTCTCCAAATCGTTTAAACTTAAAACAACAATAAAAACTATTTCAAAGTTTTTGTCATCAGGAATTTGAGATCAAGTTATCTGGAAAGTTACGGTTAGGATGTCTCATAAGCTTGTGATTCAGGTTGTTGGCCAAGGTTGCAGTTATGTTAAGGTTTGAATGGGACTAGACGTTCCCTTCCAGCATTAATTACATCACTACTGCCTGAATAATGTCTTTTATTACTTAATATTGGAAATGCCATACCATTTTTTTTTGTTTGTTTGTTTAGAAGTTGTTTTTTTTTTAAAATTTTTATTAGTGAAATACCATGAGGTACAGTTGTAGACTTACAAATTTTTGTGCTTGGGTTTCAGTTATACAATGATCAAGTACCCATCCCTCCATCCCTCCATCAGTGCACATTTTCCACCACCACGGGTCCCAATATTCCCCACCCCCCATCCTATCATGCCTCTGTGGCAGGGCATTCCCTTTTGTTCTCTCTCTCTCCTTTTGGGTGTTGTGGTTTGCAAAAGAGGCATTGAGTGGCAATCATGTTTGGCAACCTCATATACTTTTAACTACAGGGATAAAAATATAGAGATAGATGAATCAATTGAATCATAAGAAATCTAAAATAAATCTATTCAAAGTATATTACAAAATGAGGAATAGGTTATTCCCTAATGATAAAAAGTTAATTTTGGCAATAGGTTATAACAATTCAAATTTCATATATGCTGAACATATTCAAGTTACAAGTAAATTTTTTTTCGATCAGTGTCAATATTGTTTTATTATCATTGTCCTAAAAAGTATTTCATAATTTTTTTCCCTTTATTTTATTTTATTTTTTTTAAGTTGTAGATTTACAATTTTTCGTGCTTTGGTTTCAATTATACAATGATCAGATACCCATCCCTCCACCAGTGCCCATTTTCCACCACCATGGATAATATCCCTCCCACCCCCATCCCCCCATCCCCCCTGTCTCTGTGGCAGGGCAATCCCCTGTGTTCTCTCTCTCCTTTTGGGTGTTGTGGTCTGCAAAAGAGGCATTGAGTGGCAAACATGTTCAGTCCATAGTCTACTTTCGACATGCATCTCCCCTCCTGGGAGGATCCTCCAAACATCCTTTATTTGGTGCTCCCTTCTCTATCTGAACTGCCCTTTCCTCTAGGATACCCGGCTGGCCTCTAAGTTATAGAGTAATCCTCCTGGTGCTGATCTCAGCTATTCTTGGGTATTAATCTCATACTTTGTTACTTTATATCCCCCAGATGAATGCAATCTTTCTATGTCTATCCCTCTCTTTCTGACTCATTTCGCTTAGCATGATACTTTCCATATTGTACCACTTGTATGTAAATTTCATGACTTCATCTTTTCTAACAGCTACATAGTACTCCATTGTGTAAATGTACCAAAGTTTCTTTAACCAGTCATCTGTTCTTGGGCATTCAGGTTTCTTCCAGTTTCTGGCTATTGTAAAGAGTGCTGCAATGAACAAACAAGTGCAGATGTCACTTCGACTATACATTTTTGCCTCTCTGGGATATATTCCCAGGAGTGGTATTGCTGGGTCAAATGGGAGCTCAATTTCTAATTTTTTGAGAATCGTCCATACTGTTTTCCAGAAGGGCTGAACCAGTGGACATTCCCACCAACAGTGAAGGAGTGTCCCTTTCTCGCCACATCCGCGCCAGCATCGGTTGCTTTTGTTCTTTTGAATGTGGGCCAGTCTCTGAGGTGTGAGATGGTATCTCATTGTGGTTTTGATCTGCATCTCCCTGATGATTAATGATGTAGAGCATTTTCTCATGTGCTTTTTTGCCATTCGGATTTCTTCTTTGAGAAAGTTTCTGTTCATTTCATTGCCCCATTTTTGGATGGGGTTGGATGTTTTCTTCTTGTGGAGTTTAACCAGTATTTTGTATATCCTGGATATCAACCCCTTGTCAGATGTGTATTCGGTGAATATCCTTTCCCATTCTGTAGACTGTCTTTGTATTTTGGTCACTGTTTCTTTGGAGGTGCAGAAGCTTCTTAGTTTAAGATAGTCCCATTTATCTATCTCTGTTTTCACTTGCTCGGCCAGTGGCGTGGCATCTTTGAAGATACCATTAGCTTCAATGTCATGGAGGGTTTTGCCAACTTTATCTTCAATGTACCTTATGGTTTCTGGTCTGATGTTGAGGTCTTTAATCCATTTTGATCTTACTTTTGTACATGGTGTTAGGCAGAGTTCTGAGCCTATTTTTTGCTTGTAGCTGTCCAGTGATGTCATATTCTGTTGTTCACACAGTCGATTCTGTTACTGTGTTATAATGAGAGAGAAATAAACAAGGTTAAGAATACTGGAAGAAGGTACCACTGAAGACCATCTTGAATGCTGGTTACTGTAGGGAATCAAGAAGGAAAGCTAGGATCTGGCCATGGTTATACTCAGAAGTTTTTTATTTCCTGTGCTTTTTAAACTGCTTTGAGGAATCTTCTAGGTAGTGAGAAGGGTAAATGTAGGGAGTTGAATTTGAGACTGAATTGTTTTATATATTGGTTATTTAAAAAGATTTCATTTTAATACTGAGTTTAAAGATTAAATCTACTGTTTTTGTAGGGTACATCCACTAAAACAGCAGGTTTAGGGTAGCCATTGAAGGTCTTGTATAGCAGAAGACATGTACATATTGAAACTACATGTGGAGAGTTGATGGAGAAGACAGATTAGGGGGAGGGATTCCAAATTGGAATCTTGTGACTGAACTGATAAGAGAAGATAAAACTATAACAAGTCTCTGTTGGAATGAAGAAAAGTATCGAATTTAAGAATATTTTGGGGGGCTGGGGCGATAGCACAGCAGGTAGGGTGTTTGCCTTGCAAGCAGCCAAACCTGTTGACCCGAGTTCAATTCCTCTGCCCCTCTCTGAGAGCCCAGCAAGCTACTGAGAGTATTTTGCCCACATGGCAAAGCCTGGCAAACTACCCACGACATATTCAATATGCCAAACACAGTAACAACAAGTCTCATGATGGAGATGTTACTGGGTCCGCTTGAGCAAATTGATGAACAGCGGGAGGACAGTGCTACAGGTGCTACAGTGCTACATTTTAAATACTCTTTCTTCTTGTCATTACTTAAAACAGCAGTGATGCATGTGGTCCAGACCCAAAGTTAGACATTAGTATCTTCTTTTCGTGAGTTGTTTTTTAGCTTTTCATGTGTCAGTTGGTCTAATTTTACCCCAGAATTACTCTCATCATTATAAAACTTTCTGACCTAACATCCTTCTCATTTTAATAATTAAGAATTAACATCCTATAACTTGGTTACTGCTCAAGTTTTGGCTCTGAGTATAGGATGCAATTGATACAAGAAGTGGAAATTATACCCTGAAAAGGGTACCCAGGTTGAAGTGTCAAGATGGCCTAATGTTCTTTCAAGAGGAGGAATTTTTGATTTACAAGGTTTAGTGCCTTATGGAAATCTCTCAAATAGATGCGAAGAAGGGTATTTTCCCCTTCACAGATGAGAGCACTGAATTGTAAAAATAAAACTTTAATAAGGTCCATCTCTTTGAAAAATCTTATCACTTACGAATTGTTATGACCATTAGCATGCACTACCACACAAAAATAAATAAATAACCAAACCTATTAACTTTCATTTCTCGGAGTCCATGGCCATTTTGTTATTCTTAATAGGCTGCTTTTATAGCTGATTTTTAGATGTTCAGTCTCTCATCATCTCCTTTACTATTATTTTCATTAAAAATTCCATTAGCTTAAAAAGAATCAATGTAATCATTCAGTAGTAATTAATTCTTCCCAATTTTTGAAAGGAAAGATGAATTAACAAAACTCTAGAATGTTCAAATGAATAAAAGGAGTTGTGTGGTTAATGGGCCTGGTAGAGACATCAGTAAAATGGATAGGGGGTTGGGCTCTGGCATTCGGCCAACTAACGCAAATCTCAGTTCTCCCAAAACTAGCTGAATTTTATAATTTTAGAAGTTTTCTTAAAATTTTTATCTGACATTTTCATGTTTAAGTAGGGATGTAACAAAAAAAGGTAATACTGTCCATCTCCATAAGTTAGATAATATGACTATTAAATTAGATAATAGATGAATTGTGCCAATATTGTGCTTGGCCTTATGGGCTCAGAGAGTGCTCATTATAACGTTATTACTGTTAGTATTGTTAAAGGTGATAATGATTCCTTTAAAATAATTTATATAAGTTTAAATCCAGACTTGAACATCTTCCAGAATCCTGAGGAATTTTGATGGAGTTAGTATGAGTTAATATTTGGCATTTAGTTTTCAGTTCTCCCCCTTTTCAAACTCAGAAGGGAATAATCCACTATCGATGCTTGGAGAGATGGGGAAAATGGGGGAGATAAGGAATTGTTTAACTAATTTGCACATTCTCATTTTAGCAAGACCCTAATGTTTAAATTTGTGTAGGAGAACATCATATTTTGAGAATAAAAAGCCCTATTTTTAAATAATTAAAAAATATTGTGTACAAAACATTAAAAATTATGGTGTTGGCATGATTGTATTTTTTTTTTTGGTTTACACTTCTGACGTGTGTAAGTTTAGAATGATAGTTGTGAAATAGCTATTATAGAAAAATGTAATAATTCATAACTTATGTATTCCCACATAGATTTTATTTGTTTAAAAGAGAATATCTCTGGTTTTGTGAATTAGCCTGAAAACTTTAATTTTAGTTTAATGCAGTTAAAAGTGTTCATGTCTCCTTTTTAGTAGGCAGACATGAGTGTCTTGAAGCTGATCAAGCAGGAAGGTAAAGGTAAGGTAAAGGCCCTCCTGTTGTTCATCGATTTGCTCGAGCGGGCCCAGTAATGTCTCCATTGGAGACTTTGTTGTTACTGTGTCTGGCATATCGAATATGTCACGGGGAGCTTGCCAGGCTCTGCCGTGCGGGCGAGATACTCTCGGTAGCTTGCCAGGCTCTCCGAGAGGGGCGGAGGAATGGAACTCGGGTCGGCCATGTTGGCTGGAGTGATAGCACAGCGGGTAGGGCATTTGCCTTGCACGTGGCTGACCCGGATTCGATTCCCAGTATCCCATATGGTCCCCTGAGCACCACCAGGAATAATTCCTGAGTGCATGAGCCAGGAGTAACACTTGAGCATCACTGGGTATGACCCCCCCCCCCAAAAAAAAGGAATCGAACTCAGGTACTCCAAGCAGGAAGATATTCAGAAAATAAATGATTTAGATCTACTAGGGTCCATATGGCTCCCTATTCGCCCACAGGGGTCACAGTTGAAAAAAAAATCACACGAATAGGGTGGCCATGGTAAGGAAGAGGGGCCATAGGAAGGAAGAAAAGATTGAATGCACTAGTTTATAGGACTCTTTGGTATAAGATTAAATATGGGAGATTCCAACCTTTGTTTCTAAGGAAATAGAGACTAAGGAAATGCATTTGTGTAACAAATGACATTAAAGGCACTTGACTGCATTCATAGTGTACTGTATGGCAAAACAACATAATATTTAGACATAAGTTAGTTTTTACTGTTTCACAATCTTCTGTGCAGTGTGAGGGTACAAAGAAATGTAAGTCATGAACCCTCTTGAAATGGATCTTACTATGTGTTTGGGGAGCAAAATTCAGGCAACTGAAAAAGTAATGTTGAATGTGACAGTTTAGCATTGTATGTCAGAATTACCAATAAGGGTCATAAGATCTATCAATGTTTAAGGAGGGGTGCAGTAGCTATGAGTGAGTGTGTCAGTAGGAGAAGCTCTGTTGTGTGGTGTATCTTCTGTGTGTGATTTGCACTCAGAAAGATTATTAGGAAATGAAACAGAAGGGTAAGTATGGACATTAGGCCAAGGTGGGGCATTCCAGATAGAGAATTACAGATGAATTAAAAGACTGAGTTAACAAAATGAGTATTACATTTTTTTCTACAATAACTATTTCACAACTGTCATCCTAAACTTATACACATCGGAAGTGTAAAGCAAAACAAACAAAAACATACATTCATGCCAACACCATATTTTTTAATATTTTGTATACAATAATTTTTAAAAATTATTTCTCTTAGGAAAAAAGTCGTAAGTAGTAGCATTATGTAACAGCAATTTGCACACAGATTTTGAAAGATAATTTTTCACATTCAAAATGTAGGTATGCACCAATAAATGTAACTCTGAGGTCAGTTACTAACTGACAAAACTACATCTCAGTACATTGGATTGTTCTGTGACTAACCTAAATAAAAACAAGTAGGGGAAAATCTAGGAATAGTAGTAAGAATATTCCTCTAAAATACCATGAACTGTCATGTGAACTTTTTTAATTCATCCAAAGTGATGTTGAGCTTGTCTCCAGGAGACTGCCATTTGATAGTTGCATCTTTTGCCTTAATGCTTTGTTAAAATGTTATGAAGTGTCCTCAGACTTAATTTTCATTTAAGTTTTATTCCTATTATGCTATGAGCCTTTGGTGCTTATCAAATGTAAATTTTCTCCAGTGAAGGAAGAAATTACTCGCACAGCTATTAATAGTTTAATGAAAAGTCTTATTGCTTCTTAAAATTTATATTTTTATGGTGATTGACAATATCTAATTAGTTAATCCTCTGCCTGTGCTCATGAGGTAGGTCAGTATTATCTCTTTTAAAATGGGAAATCAGAACCAGTGGTTATTTCTTCAGTAACTTCTTTCTATTTTGATATGGTAAAAATAAACAGGTTACCATTAAACATTTGCAAAATTAACTGAATAATTCTGTGTTGGATGATTGACCCCCTCAAGACACCTTTTTCCTTTACCTCAGCTCAGAAGCTATTATATTCAGTAAAATTTTTGTCCACAAAGGTAGATTTGATATATAGATGAAGAGGTCTATGCTGAGATTAAAACTAAACCAGATAAATTCTTAAACATCCTGTATCTAACAAGTAGGATCCACAACAGAAACCTAAACTAGAAAGGAGTTTTTTTGTTTGCTTGTTTTGTTTTAAGTATGAGAATTCTAGAGCTATGTCATCTAGAAATGGGTTTTATCCTAGGTGCTTGCTAGCTTGTGGGTCCTCCCATTGTCAAGTAGGTGAAGCTAGCTGCTGTAGTTGATGGCACCTTGTCAAGTGACAGTTAAGAAAAGGTTAGGAAAAGAGGAAGAGGACTTGTAGGTCCTTCCTGTTTGTTTTTTTTAAAATTACATTTCCATAAACCCTACAATAATTCCACTTATATGCCAATGATATGAAAGACAAAAAATTTATATTGATAACTCACAGACCCTCATACAGTTAGTCTGTTTGAATCGTGTGTTATTTTGTTATGCCAGAGATGAATCTTTTTTCTAATGTCATGGATAAGTTAGAGTGCTTGCTGAAAAATAGATCATCTAAGCCCCAACATGGGGAGGGCCGTGTTGGTATACCTACAGTACCTTATTTATAATAACCTATATTCTTTAATTATTTAACGAGGAACACATCAGATTTTCCAAAGGAGAATTTGCTTTGGATCCAGGATCTAACTGTTGTCTAGGATTCTGTGCTTTGCCCTCTTGGTTTTTGTTTGAATGCGAGTATTCATAAGGAACATAAGGAGATATCTTTATCAGAGCAAAAGCTTAATGCAATCAAGTTAGGCATGTCATTCCAGATAATTCTTTTGATTTCTGTGTTTTTTTTCTTTTTGGGTCACACCTGGTGAAGCACAGGGGTTACTCCTGGTTCTGCACTCAGGAATTACCCCTGGCGGTGCTCAGGGAACCATATGGGATGCTGGGAATTGAACCTGGGTCGGCCCTGTGCAAGGCAAACGCCCTACCCTCTGTGCTATTGCTCCAGCCCTGATTTCTGTGTTTTTTTTTTAAGACTAATATAGCCTATAGAATTTCTGTGTGCAAAATTAACTTTAACACTGCCCCATTTGATCCCATCTATTTGGATGAAAACAGAATATATTCTCCATTCTGTTGTGTCCTGGGATATGGAGGTCAATTAAGTGAAAGGTATGTCACACACCTGCTTTTGGGATGTGACATATCACGTAGGCACTATTAGCCTGCCATTGATAGCTTGAGACATGGAACTGTCTAGGCAGTCTGCCATAGATAAACAGCTGGTGTTTGACATGCCTGCTTCTTCATTGTCTGCATTTCATATGCCTCCAAATGCCTCCTCTCCCTCCTCTCTTCCACAGAGCCTCCCCCAGCTTCTACAAAGAGGTGGTACTAAAAAAATAGAAGAGAAATCTATACAAAGTCTTTCCACGTAAAGACTTTAGGAGAGAATGTTCCATTTGGTGTTGAAGAGCAGAGCCATTCAACAACAGAAAGTATGTTTTGAGTTTACTAGTCCAACTGCCCTTTCAAGGAAAAGAAAAGCAGACTGTGTTACTTGGCAATTTACTGGCTTTCCAAGACTTGAACTTCTGAGACAAGGTTCAGTGTTACCAACTGTTATAACAGTTGCTTCATCCAGGTGAAATAATCACAGATTTTTCTATTATACCCAAGCAGAGTCTGGATGGAGGATTTGCTTGATAGTTGGGTAGTGACCTTGCCTTCTTCAGGTGGCACCTTGGGAATTTAAAAGACTGATTCTGCAAGTACTCTAACGTAAGCAGATATTTCCCTGTAAGCAGATGGACTCTATGTACTTGCCTGCCCCTGCTCCTCCATGCATATTTGACTGTATTTATATTGGAGTAAATAGATATGTTTGGATCTATTTCCCAGTTCCTGCCTGCTTTTAGTTTGGGAGCACAGGGATGGGGAAGCCTGCTGATACAAGAGAAAGAGGCCCCTGCCTATTGTATGTACAGTCCTCTTAGTAGGCATGTATCTTCTCTCAGATGGACAGGATATGAACCCCATTTCAGATTACCATTTTGATATGAAAGTAGGTGTCCTCCCTTTGCCATCCTTAGTGGTTTCCATAGGTGACATCTCATTTCGATATTTGAAGAGGTAAAGGTACTTTACCAGCCAAGCCTCCAGTTAATTGTGGGTGCTTCTGTATCTTTTGAGTGTAACATGTAAGGGGCTTTAATTCTCCTCTGCATTTGCTCCTTATTTTCCTTTAGTTGTCATACCAGGTATTGTTACTTGTGCTGCCTGAACCTTTGTCAGTTTTTCCCTGCCATACTGGATATTTTTAGAGTTCTCTTACCTTGTATGAGATCCTTTTCAGTTTTTAATAAATCTGTAATGTGTCCCTTGTGTAATTTGAGAAACTCCATAAACCTAGTTATAGATAAGATGGAAAAAGAAGTAAGTTCTAGCTGCCAGTCACTCATGTTTGCTAATTGAAAAAGTAGTGGGTGCTCTCAAAATCGAAATGAATGTATACACACTCTCTACAGCTGATTCATTTATAGAGAATTAAAATGTAGGTAGTGTCACAGGTAATGATCTTCTACCTTCATGCATGTAATGCTCAGGAGGAACATAAACATTGCTCTTTATTGTTTGATGTCTTTCAATGATTAATCTGTATACCTTCTTTGAGGGTTGGAAAGTATTTGAAGAATCAAAGAGAGGAAGGGAGATGCAGAACATAAGGAGCTCTTGCCTTTTTATATCTGGACTAAAATTAAAGTTAAATATTTCTAAGTGATTTTTGAGGAAGTTTTATATTTTATTACTTACAAAGTTTAAAGTGTCCTCCTCACGTTTTCTTGGTGAGAGTTTATTATTTTTCTAATGTGCCTACTTTTAATAATAAGAGGAGCAAAGAGAAATTATTATAAGAATGTTCTTATTTATATGCTATTCAACCAAAACACATAACCTTCTTTCTATATGGCCATTTGTATCTTAAGTGTTTGCGTACATCTGCCTAGAATTATGTTATTATAATATGGAATTATCGATGTATTGGGTATTCTTGCTGGGTAACAAACACCCCAATACAGGCTTAAAATGATAGCAGTTTATTATGTTCTGAGATTTCATGGATTGATTGGTTGAGGTCAACATTACTTACTCACATGGCCGATGTGGACTACACTTTTGAGCTTAGTGAAGTCAGACATCAGGGACCCAATTGTGCCCCTTGTAGCCTCTCCACCTGGTTGCTGTACTAGTCATGGCATGAGTTTAAGTTCTGAGAAGTGTTCCAAAATCTAAGTTACATACCTTGGTGCCCAGACACAGAAATTCTTTTTTAGTTACTTTTTTCTTATTTTACTAGTTATGTGCTAGATCTAGCTTAGAGTCAAGAGTAAAGGAAATAAATCTCTTGTTTTAGATGTTGAAAGATGAAGGCCACACACAGATTGTTGTGGCCACCTTAGGAAATTTTAATCTGTGAGTAAGATATCAGATGCAAAAACTTTTACAGCTTAATTTTTTTAAGCTGTAACTCTTTTGTTTCCTTGGAGCTTGGGTTCTTAAAGTCCCAATTCTTCTATTTTGAAGTTTTTCTTTTTGAGCCTCCAAAGTAATGTCCAGGAGCCCCTAGAGATCCCTCCTCCCAGCTATTCTTGTCCAAATCCACCAAGTGGGTCAACGTGAGGGCCCAAGGATACAGAGCTTTGTGGGCCCTAGGATGCTAGGAATACCCTAGGGTGCTCAGGATGTCTCCAGTTCAAGTCACATACCTGTTGATGCTCTGAAGAGTTAGGCTTCTCTCAGTGATGCTTGGGGAAGATATGAGGTCAGGAATTGAATGTGGAACCATGCAAGATGAGCACCTTAACTCTTATACTATCTCTCTGGCTCCTAATAACTGAATTCTACCTCATTTGTCAGTGGGAATCTTTATTAAAGAAGCATTAGTCAAATATGTTGACTTCTTATCCTGATTAGTTTTGGAGAGTTGCTTTGTGAAGGAGTGCCCTTGTCAGATTCTAAAACCTGTTGGACATAGAACATAGTGGCACAGTCACTTCCTGGTATCTCAGTTTAATCTCTCAATGGAAGTTCCACACAGCTTCTAGAATTTTAAGATTTCTAATTCTGTTTGTATACAGAGTTCTTTATGTTTACATTTTGTATTTATTTATTTATTTATTTACTAGTAAAACTTCTTTTAAGAAAATTTTATTGAATCACCATGAGATAGTTACAAGCTTTCATGTTTGGGTTACATCAATCACACAGTGATCAAACACCCATTCTTCCACCAGTGCACATTCCCCACCACCAATATCCCTGGTATACCCCTCCTTTCCCACCCTCCCTCTGCCTCCATAGCAGACAATATTCCCCATACTCTCTCTCTACTTGTGGGCATTATGATTTGCAGTACAGATACTGAGAAGTTATCATGTTTGCTCTATTATCTACTTTCAGCACACATCTCTCATCCCTACCTATTTCTTCAGCCATTATTTTCTTAGTGATCCCTTCTCTATACCAGCTGCCTTTTCCCCTCTGCTCATGAGGCAGGCTTCCAGCTATGGAGCAATTTTCCTGGCTTGTGTATCCACTGTCCTTAGGTGTGAGCCTCATGTTATGTTATTCTGTATTCCACAAATGAGTGCAGACCCAAAAATCCAACATGTTTACATTTTAAAGGAACTTTTATCTTCATGCTCTAATTTGCTTGTCTCTGTCTTTCTCTATTGCTTCTTTCACTTCCAGCAGAAACATGTTGGAAGCCATTGAGCTCTTATTTTGTAAAGTTACCAGTTAGGATTCTGTATGGTTTCCTACACAGACCTCATGTAGGCCAAGCCCTGGTATATGTTGGGGAGAGGAAAACGGGCTTTTCCTGATAGGGATGAGTCAGTTTCCTTCTGCATCAAGATGTTTACACTTGGGGCAGATGTAGAGGATGACAAACCTGGCTCACGTGACCAACAGATTGTTTTTCTTTAATGGATTTCCACGTGGGAAGTGGCAGGAGCTAGAACTTTGCTGCTACTTGCGCCCAGGACGTCCGCTGTCCAAGGTGTATCCACATTTGTGGTCTGATCATTTGGCCCTGTGCCAGTGTGGCATTGCTTAGGGGCATGCTCGCTCTTTAGAAGTGTGATGTGAGTCTACAGGCAGAGTGAAACTTTAGACAGATTTGATTTCACTGAAAGAAGCCGCCTATGTATTAGTTAGTACCTCTGTGTTGTTTCTAATCTCCGTAGCCTACTAAAAGTTTACTCCCTTCTCCTCTGCTTTCGCTCTTCTCCCCTCCCCTGCTCCCCTTATGCATTTCAGCACACACTATCACTGAACTAAATCTCTAGCCTAATGCTAAAAAAAAAAAGCAAAAGAAAAACAAACAAACAAAAAAACCCCAAACACAAGTTCCTAGGTCTAAAGTCTGGCCTTTCGGGTAATTATTATTCCTGAAGCGTAATGGGCCAGTGTAATCCCTAGAGTGGAATACAGTCAAGGAAAATCATATGTGAATGTTCACACTCTGGGATGTGTGAGGGAAAGTGTGTACCAAAGTCTCCAGCAAGAGGAGTAGTAGTTCAGCCAGGTGTGGAATGTGTGCAGGAATAGTTGCTTCACCGTCTGGCAGGCAGGTGAGCCGGGGGATCAACAGTGTAATTCCACCACTACTTGAACCTTCAGTTTCCTCTCCCATGAGCAACTTTAGAGAGAGGCGCTCTCAAGAGGCCTAATGTTTGATCCCAGATTTACACACGTGCCAAAACAAAAAATCAGTGTACCTGGGAGATATTTTGTGTGATTTGGCCCCAGGTTCATTCATTGGTAAACTTTTGACTGGGACATCATTCAGAAGAACTAACAGGTGGAATTGGAATTTTGGTCTAAAGGCTTTTGTCTATTTTGCATTTCTGTCTGTGATTATACACATATTTTTTTCTTTTTCAATATAAATGAAACTCAGATCTTAACCTGTGCTCCTTGACAGTCAGAGCTCCATAGTATTTAAGAATAAGGTATTTTCAAAACAACAAAAAGACCCTGGAATAAAACTGTCATCTTTTCATCTGGAGAGAATTAATTATTGGGGATATTACACCTAACTCTAGACATTGGTGCACAGTGAGTCCTCAATACATTTTCGGTGAATGAGTGAATAAATAGACTAAGTCATGAATGATGTAATCAAATATCTAAGATTTGGGAAAGATTTACTCGAGGATTTGTACTAAAGATTTATGGAGATTGAAATAATAAAAAAGGAAGTGTCTGAAGCTCAACTAAACCTTGCAGAAAGAAAAAAATACATAAATGTTTTGAAAACAACTATTAAATCTCAGAACGTGTGGAGAAAACTTCTGATTCCTATTTGCAGTTTTCTTTAAAGACCTGTGGTCTGTATCTGTCCTATAATAGCAGTATAGCCAAGGAGGTATTCCACCGAGACAGAGCTCTCATACTATGGCAATAGCGAGTTTGCTTAAGTCATACTGCACAGTGGCATTTGCACTCAAGTTCCATTTTCCTCTCAAGTGGCAAACTTATTATAGTCATACATCTTCAAAGCACTCCAACAATGATTTCTTTTAATATCTTGATGGAAGTGAATAAACAAATCAAAGAGAGTTTGATAAGAATTTTGGATGGATTTGTTGTAACTTGAATATTGTAAATTGATTTTTTGCAAGGAGTCAGTACCTTCTGGTTTGCACACATTTAACAGCAGAGTCTCTGTTAAGCCACACTGGATTGCAAAGTTAAATACTAGGTATATGCATATATTCTGTTTATTATCTTCATAATATTTTTATGTTTTATTGATAGTGTCTTGATCAATTTAGTATATTATTAACTTTTCTAATGAGTGGCTGTCTAAAAGAACGCAGACCTTATTTTTTTGGTCAATTTGTGATTCTTTATATCTATTACTTTTGTTACTGTGGTATAAAAAAAAGTACAAAAAAATCCTATGCAGTGCCCAAGTTGATGATACATACAAATAAAACAAATATGGAAAAATACAAGACAGTCCTCCTTCCTTCCTTCCTTCCTTCCTTCCTTCCTTCCTTCCTTCCTTCCTTCCTTCCTCCTTCCCTCCCTCCCTCCCTCCTTCCCTCCCTCTCTCCCTCCTTCATCTGTCCTTTCTTCCTTTTTCTTTCCTTCCTTCCCTTGTTTAATGACCATGAATTATTTGCCTGACATATACTAAAGATATAATATTGAAAAAGACAAGGAAGGTTTCTGCTTTCTAGGAACTTATTGTCTAGTGATATGATTAAGCACAATTAAGTTTAAAAAGATACATTATAATTAGGCACAAATTACTGTTTAATTAGTCAAATCATAAGAGGTTTGTGGGGTTCACCAAGATGCAGGAAGAGATATTTTATGTTAAGAGAAAGGTTTGAACTTGTGGAAAAGAATGTCATTGCAGAGAGGAAGTTAGATGTATACTTCATTGCAAATATCCCATTGTGTGATCCATCTAAGAAAGAGTGTTTAAGAAACATTTTTATGATTCTATTTCCAATTCTCGCCTTACACGCGGCCAACATGGCCAAACCGAGTTCGATTCCTCCGCCCCTCTCAGAGAGCCCGGCAAGCTACCGAGAGTATTCGATATGCCAAACACAGTAACAACAAAGTCTCCAATGGAGACGTTACTGGGCCCACTCGAGCAAATCGACGATCAACGGGAGGGCCTTTTACCTTTACCTATTTCCAATTCTATACATACATACATACATACATACATACATACATACGTACATACATTCTATGTGTACCCACCAGCTGCCTGAGTTGTAAGTTTTAAGAATATCAGCAATAGAGTTCTGTTTAGAAAAAATCTATTTTTTGAGAAAAAGGTAATGCTACATTTCAAATTCCTAACATGTGTAAGCAAATAATAAATATGTTGCTTGCATGTGCAAAATCGATATTCAAGTTGAAGTGCAGCTTATAATATTACTGAATAAAATAAAATAATATTCATCCTGGAGAGTAATGGCAGCTAGCAGTTATTTCTATTTGAAGCGTTATATGTTTTTGAACCTTGTGGTCCTGTCAAATGGGATAGTATTAACTGAGATCATAGGTCACCATATTCTACTTTGTAAATTTAAGGGAATAAAATGAAATAAAGTAAGATATAGCTATAAAATCACAACCTCTTAATTTGAGAAGAGCAACTGAGAAATAAATACAAGGAAGAGAATAAAGAGGTTATTTCCATATTTATAGAAGTTAAATTGCTTGGACTACATCCTTTCAAATTGGCCATGTCGACAATCCTAAGCATTGATAAGAATCTGGAGTAATGAAGAATTTCAGAGACTATTCGTGAGAGTGTAAATTGATGCCAATCACTTTGGAAAAATGGGTTCCATTAACCATTAAATTTAAAGACGAAAACTTTGTAACTCAGTGGTTCCACTTTCCTTTGCCTAGAGAAGTGCCCTGAGTGTGGAAGATATGTACAAGAATATTCCAGTGGTTAAAATTGAAAAAAAAAAGAAAAAAAAGCCCAAAAGCCCAACAAAGAGAATGGATAAGTTGTGGATATTAAGATAATGGGATATTAGCAGCAAGGAAAATGAATCAGATATGGTTACGCTCAGCAAGATCACTAACCTCCAAATGCAGAGTTGATTCAAGAAGCAAGATAATGTAGAATATAGTCAGTATCAGTTCATTCACAAAGAGCGTGCAAAAATAGACAAAACTAAACTAAGAGGCTTCGGATGTATACAAAAATAGAATAGCAACAGACAGAACGGAAATCACTATTGGAAAGGTCATATTAGTAGTTGCCTTTTCTTTTTTGTTTTGTTTTTGAACCACACTTGGTGGTCCTTGGGGCTTGCTATATCGACTCTGTGCTTAGAGATCATTTGGGACAGTGCAAGGGACTGTATGTGGTGCCAGGAATTGAACCTGAGCTGACGATGTGCAAGGTAAGTGCTGTACCCATTTATTATCACTTTGGCCCCTAGTTGTTGCCTTTAAGGTGGAGAGTTGATAGTGATGGGGAGGACATTTGGAATTTTTAGGGACTGGTAGTATTCTCTTTCTTGATAAGTGTAAAATTTCTATAAGTGTTTATTTTTTTTCTTTTCCCTTTTTTGATTTTGGTTCCACACCTGCTAGTGATCAGGACTCACTTCTGGTTAGTGATTAGGGATTACTCCTGGTAGTACTCAGTGTACCGTATGTGGTGCTGGGGCTCAAATCAAAGTTGGCCTTATGTAAGGCAAAACACCTTAACCCCTACACTTATTTTTAATTTTAAATTATGTTACCTATTTATCTGCACTTTTATTTAAGTAGGTGTACTTTGGGCCTGAGAGATAGTCAAAAGTTAAGACACTTGTTCAATATACAGCCTCAGCAGCAACTTGGGTTTGAATCCTGGCACAGCATATGGTCTTTCAAGCATGGCCAGGTGCGGCTCCTATGGCTCCTGAGCACTGTAAGATGTGCCCTCGCCTCCTTACACATACGTATTTATACATTTTTCGAAGGAGAACTTTATATGAATGAGGATATCAGAGATAGCATTATAGAAAGATTAATGCCCAGACCTGCTTCTCAAGAAATAAGTAAAATTTATTACACTTGGCATGTAAATAAACTTCTCACAATTAGTTTATTTTTGCTACTTGGAAGAGTAATAGTAAAAATGATGTTTGCTACTAGTTAAATATTAATAGAGGCCATTTAAAAAAATCATTAGAGAATCCAGGCCCTTGGAATCAAATTTGAAAACTTGTAGCATAATTATTTTCCTATACTTACGTATCTTTATTGATTAAAGCAGTCTCTTAAATCAAACCTAGAAGTGAATTGACCAGAGGATCCTTGTAAAATTAACAGCTAGGAAAAGAATGAGAATACTCATCATATCTAGTGCAATCAAGAATTTTTATCTTTCTTTTTATTTTAAAATCATCTGTGAATTCCTCTTCCAGGAAAACTGTTAATAGTTCCCCAGAAGTAATAGCATTGCAGAGTATTATCTAATAATGAGGGCTGGAGCGATAGCACAGCGGGTAGGGCGTTTGCCTTGCACGCAGCCAACATGGTCGACCCGAGTTCGATTCCTCCGCCCCTCTCGGAGAGCCCTGCAAGCTACCGAGAGTATTCGATATGCCAGACACAGTAACAACAAAGTCTCCAATGGAGACGTTACTGGGCCCGCTCGAGCAAATCTAATAATGAAAGAAAATGTTAAAATTATTTCTTTTTATGTTGATATGGTTCAAGTTGCAACTTCAAAGCGCCAGTGATAAAAATGAACCTTTTAAGTTTCTAGATTACTGCTTGCTAAGAATAATATTCATAAGTGTTCATTTCTCATACTTTGGATTAAAGAAATTATTTGTAGGTAAACAAGAAAAACATACATTTATTTACTGATTATAAAGTGATACTTTTTTTGGACATAGTGTTGTGTCTTACAAAAATAGTGGAAACGCTATTTCTTAAAAACTATTGCCAAATTCACTTATTTTCTAGAAAAGAAACATAGAATGCTATTTAAATACCTGAAATATAAAAATGGATTCTAATAAAGCAGTCAAATATTCCACAGAAGAGCATAAAATCTCCAAGTGTTGTGAAAAGTGTCATAAATACCTATCTTAAGAAGCTCAATTAAAGTTTGGAAATAATAATTTTGTTGTTAAATCTCTGAAGAGCTGCAGTAGTGAGATCACCTTGAGGTAGAATCCAAAAAAGCTAGTTTTAAATATTGTACTCCTGGAGCAATGATTGATTCTCTAGAGTAAATTTCTGGGTAATGTCTGCTTAGAGACCTCTAAGAAATTAAAGGGAATGTGTGTGTGTATGTGTGTGTGTGTGTGTGTGTGTGTGTGTGTGTGTGTAAGAGAGAGAGAGAGAGAGAGAGAGGAGAAAGGGGGGAGAGTGAGAGAAAGAGCATGAAAGGGAGGGAGGAGATTGTGTTTATGTGTATGTGTACAGATGTACAACAAATCTGTTAGTGCAGCATGAACCCTCTTTTGATCCCTCATCTGGGTAGAAGAGTGTTTGGTGATCATCTATCTTTTTGTGAGAGAAGATAGCTTATGATGAGGAATAGAATTGTATATGTAATTTTTCTTTAGTTATTGATTAAAATGAGAACTAAGCAACAATATCCAGAGCTTTTCATTATGATCTATTATATCCTTTCCAAATTTGCCTTTAAATGATATGAACTTATAAATAAAGACGTTATAGAAGGTAATCTAGAAATAAAGACAGAATATACAAAGGGCAATATTATTGGGCAATAGACTTGGAAATGACTTTAGGGATCACTTAATATGGCACATTCAAACTGCATTGGGAAGTTGGGAATTTCAGTAGTTCTGTGGGGGAAGGCTAGAGCTGGGGGCTGTGGCATTCAACCTTGGGTTTATACAGGTTACTTTTGTCTTTTTAAATTATTATTATTTATTTTTTTTTACTGCTTGAGTCCTACCTGGTGATGCACAGGGGTTACTTTTGGCTCATGCACTCAGAAATTACTCATGGTGGTGCTTGGGGGACCATATGGGATGCTGGGGATTGAACCCAGGACGGTCACATGCAAGGCAAACACCCTACTCTCTGTGCTATCACTCCAGCCCTGTTAATTTTTATTTTTTAAAGTTTTGTTTAGGCACTGTGGTTTATAAAACTTTTAATAGCAGACTTTTGGGGACTGAGTGTTCTAGTGGGTTTCAGTGTTCCCAAGCTGCCACCACTCTCAATGTCCCTTCACCAATGACCCAAGGATCTCCTTCTCCCCACCCTGCCTCCTTAGGAAACACTTTAAAACATAACTTATGGTGGTGCGGGTAACACATTTACAATAGTATTGACTCTGACCATTTCAATGTATAAGGATAACCTTATTTTTATCTTGAGTTTTCACTTGCGGTTTTCCTTTAAGAACACATTTTAAAAAACTAGTTTGAAAATCATTGCCATAGCATAAAAATACACATCAGATTTCTGCTTCCGTATTGATGTAAACCGTGGCTTAGCATTGTAGCTCTTTCCGAATTTCATGATTGGTAGAGGTAGAAGCAAGAACCGAAGCCATATTTTCATGTCTAATGGGTTTCCTAAACATAGTTGATAACAATCTACTCCCAATTCCATACCCATCAACTATATATTTGTCAATGATAGTATATTATTTGCTCAAGCTCAAGCGGGCCCAGTAACGTCTCCATTGGAGACTTTTGTTGTTACTATAATATACAGCACAGGAAGGGCTGGAACGATAGCACAGTGGGTAGGGCATTTGCCTTGTGCACAGCCAGCCTGGCCGAGCCGGGTTTGATTCCTCCACCCCTCTTGGAGAATCTGGTAAGCTACCGAGAGTATCTCACCCGCGTGGCAAAACTTGGCAAGCTACCTGTGGCGTATTCAATATGCCAAATACAGTAACAAGTCTTACGATGGAGACATTACTGGGCCCGCTCGAGCAAATCGATGAACAATGGGAGGACCGTGACCGTGACAGAACGGGAAGAAACACAATTCAGCATGATGTTATAAGGAAGCTGCTGGAAGGGTTTGAGAGTGGAAAGGCATTGTCGCTAATTATAGAGACCTGCTTTGTATGCTGCATGAGGCTGTGAGTTTCATCCCTGGCAATTTCCAAATTCCCAGTGCAGTCATCAGCGCTGCCAGTCTGATCCTGGTGCTACAACCACGTGGCACACTCAGACACACTTCAACTAAGTGCACCCCCTGGCATTAATGAACCAAATGCATGAACACTGCAACCAAGCATGGTTGAGCCCCAAAGCACTGCAACCAACAACTTAGGGAAGGGAGAAGCAAACTAGTGTTAGAATGAATTTGTTGGAGGAGTCTTTTTTGTGGATGTGTGCCAATATTGTGCCCTGGGCTTAAAGTAGCTCAGCTGTAAGTACCTTGACATAGTGAAAATAATGACTAAGAGACCCAAGGTCCCCAAACAAACACACAAAAAACCAAATAATCAATGAAGTAAAATTGGAAATATTTTCAATAAATATCTAAGATTCACCAGAATGCAGTGTCCAGTATCAATGATAATTTTATCTGATAAAGCAAAATGTAGGAAATTGAAAGCATATATGAATTGGTAAGCATGCTCATTTGGCTTACTTCAAGCTATACTTGGTCTTGATTCTTCCAGGAAAAGCAATATGTATACATGTATATATACACATATATACATGTATACATGTATATATGTGCATATATCCATCCATACATACATATACACATACACAAATTTCAGAAAAGAGACTTAAAATGCACCATTTTCCTTTGCATTTCTTCTGTTTCCCCACTCTTCTTTCTTATTGTCTTTATTTGTGTATTAGTCAAGTGCTGTAATGTGTTTAATACTATAAACATTTATTTAGCTAAACACTAAAATCTTAATTAACCAAAATTAATTTAAGTGATTAGAACTTACAAATGGCTATAATGGAGATTTCAGGATCAACTTTGTTGTTACAGTTGTATCTTGAAGAGGTGTTGATTACTGTAATTCTAAAATTCAAACATTCTACTGTTTTCTCTAGTTTCCTCGGTTGAAAAATGGGAATGTCACTTGTTAAGACACATTTTGCGTAACTAATTGCTGACTTAGCATACCTAGGGCCTGATGAGAAGGGTGGCAGATGCCAGCCAAGAGTAAGAACTGTGGTGTTCACTGATTCTGGCTGGCATCTTTGGGTATTGGAAGGCACAACTCAAAGTGCTGAGCTATGTTTCTCTTGATGAAAGACCATTCTCCCCTTTCAGCTAACTGTCAACTATGAAATCCATCTTTCTCTAAGTTGATTGTGTTTCTGTGCCTAAGGGTCAAATTTATAGTTTATTCTTATTTGGCTATATTCAGATCCACTACTTTTACTTAGGAGTACCAATTTCAAGGGATATTGTCAAATAAGATAGTCATAATCAAACATGTCATATGGAAATAGGAAAAGGCTTTCATAAATTGAAAATGTTATAAAATGTACACATTTTATTCTGTTTCTTCGCTATCTTTACCAGGTGAATCTGTAACTGCCCATTTTAACAAAATGTTTACACTTTAGACAGGAAGTAAAATGCAGAAATTAATTATAGTCATGGACAACTTACAGTGAGAAGCATGTCACCGGGGTGTTATTTATGGCTGAATATGAGAGAAAAGACCTCCATTACTTATCATTTAAATGTGTCTTGATAAAGCTCAGCAGTGGAATTCTAATAGTTTGGCAAGTCTATTAATAGTTGTAGTAAAGTGACTAATGTTATTCCTTCATGACTAGTTCCTTCCCTGACCTTTCTGTGGGTATCCCACAAAGCTTTATGTTTGATCTAAATTAAATGTTCAGTATCACAGGACAGTAATAGAGATGAGGATAGTGATAAAATGAATTTACTTATTTTTGCTATGTATGTCTGTGTGGATTCATTCATTCATCTTTTCATTCAGGAATATGGTCTAATATTCATCAGGCACTGAATTCAGTAAAAATTGCTATTGTTAAAATTTGGGAGCAAACAGTGGTGTTTGTACTTCCCTAACTACTCATCTGCAGCCTGTACTCTGGGCTCCCAGCGAGGGGCACAGGAATAAGAGCATAGAATGCGTATTTCACAGGTGTTAGTGCTTGGAATGATTGATGAAATTTAAATTTGGAATCAAACACCAGCTTTCTCAGGTATTCATGATCATCTAGATAGTCTGATATTAACCTCCTAGGTCAATTTCAGGTAGCAAAGAACAGAATCTTTGAGTAGAAGCTCAACAGCTAGCTAGAATGCTCTGAATTTTAAGCTGCAGTTCATCTTGATATTATTACTAATCAGAGCACCTTCTTCAGTTATTGTGGATGCTTATAAACTGCAGACTGCATGCAGTTCATGAATTTGGCTGCTTTTCCGTAGCTGCTATGAAAATTGCAAACAAAATTGCTTTTCATTTTGCTTTGACAGGCAGTTTTAATTTTATTCATCATTTTAGCAAATTGTATAACATTTCAGTTGTGTGCAGCATTGCCTTTGTCTTTTTTTGTGCTATATTTATGCTGAAAATATGAAAACAACAATAAAGAAGAGACCAATAATAGCATCTTGTAGTAAAAAGGGCTTATTAAAAGGATATTTTCTGCCTGGGTGAAAAACTTCCTTGAACATGCCATAAATAGTTTATAACACACAGAGCTACACTTTTATTATCTGTAGAAGTTGATTGTCTAGCTCGCCACATTTTTAAAATTAAAAAATAATTCGCTTCCAATTTTGAATTTATGTTTTGTTTACCCAGGCCATGTCACAGTCTAATTAGACAATGGCTATCTGTTTGAAGTCATCTAAAAGACTAAGTAAATCTTGGATGCGCAAGAGAGTTGGGGGGAAGTGGGGAGTATGCTGACTAGGGGAAATGGGGGAAAAGTTGTAAAGATTTATCTGATAGCAAAGTGTATACTTTCCATTTTGTGGAAAAATTGCTAATACAATCACAGCCAATGGTTTGGTTTTATTACGTGTTTCCCGAGCTCTTCATTGTAGTTCAGCAATATGAGGAGCCCTGCAAGCAAGCAATAAAAACAGAGCAGATTCTGTGCTTGCCTTATTCATTGATGTCTCTTGCACAAGGCAAGTTCTGTTCAAATAATCACTGAGGACTGGTGGCATGCTCTCTAACCTCAAAAGCGGAGGGATTGGAGAGGGAGCAGAAGAATCCTTTCTACCGGGAGTTGAAAAGAAAATGTTTATTCACAATACTTTTTAGAACCTAAAGACTTTTATTTAAGATTTACAAGATTGCTGGTAAAGATGATTCATAACCGAAGTCCAGTTTTCCTTAGGGATTAGCCACCATGGTTTGTTTTGTTTTTCTAGCATAGCAACTGAATTTCATCATTCATTTTGTCATTTAGCAATAGAAGACAACTTCACCAAAGAAGCTCACAGTACGAGTAAAATTGGAAGTAAATGGAAGCCATATGTTGTTGCTGTAATTCCAAGGTTAGAAAAAGCTATAGTTTTGGCTATTGCCTTTCATTGTAAGTACAAGGAAGGTAAAGAATGCTTTTATTATCAATAGCCACAAGTTTTACAAACAGATTTATTTTGTTAATGGCAATAGGAAGAGCACATGACCAAAGTGTTCAGAGGAAGGCTGATGTCTGGCAGTAATCCATTTCTTAACTTATGTACAACTGTGGAGTTATTAATGCTAGTCAGGTTATGTGCAAGGATTCGAGAAAATTCTTTATTCCTCATTGACTCCTGACAGTTATTGTACCTAGGAACTGGGTAACGTGTTCTGAAGTGAGCAATTATGGAAATGTTTACTTCACTGGCTGCATGTAAATGTGTGCAGAGAATGTACCAGAATTTTTCCTTGGGGGTATTTAATTCTCTCCAGGGCAATGAAAATCAAATGATTTCTTTCTATTTTTTTTCAAAGCTTTTTTTTTTTCCAAAGTGTTATAACCCAGCTGAATAATGATGAATGCAGTAGAGGAAAAGGAGAAAGGGAGAAAAAAGAGGAAAGGAGAAAGAGTGAGCTACCAAGAGATCTGGAAAACAAATTCCACTTTGGAAGCTGAAACCATAAAGGAAATAGTTGAGGGTGGAGATCCACAGGAGGCTAGCACTGTGAGAGCCTCCAGTTAGCTAGCTGGGGAGCGTGAGGAAGGTAACTGCTCTGCTATTCCGTGGTCGTGTGGTGCTGCTTGTACCCCATTTATCTTTGTAAGAACTCAAGCAATTGTCTCAGTTGCTAGTCACTTCGAAGGGTATCACATTTGCTTGTTAATTAAATGCAGTGCCAGAGCTTTACTATCCCTGAACAGTTGGGGGAAATATCCAAATACCTATGCAGCCTTATGAAATTTCTGTGGATGCAAATGGATCTTGTACAAATTACAGCCAGCTTATTAATGTTCCATGGTAAGGATGATTTTTCTGTCATCTCTTTATCTCCCCCCTCCTTTCCCCTGTTATCTACCAGGTTTGCAAGTCTTCTTATTTGCAACCATCCGGAGAGACATATCCAGTCTTGGTTCTTTGCTGAAGGATGGGGGTGGGGCGGGGAATCCTTGATAAATTAAGAGATTTAAGGGAATCAGAATAAGATGTTTTCAGTGCTGTGACATTTCTAAAGCAAATGAGTTCTGGGAAAGTCCATTATAGAGCGAGTTGAGCAGGTCCTTTCTCAGCACTCAGAGCAAAGTTGAATACCTGCGGGCGGATCTGAAGTCGGCCCGCACTTAGTCGGGGGCAACTGGCGTCAGTTTAATGCTCTTTCTGAGCAGAATTGCTAGTTGTTCCCAAGTAATTTTTAAAATTTCCTGCAGATATTTTTTACAGTAGTGAAAGTAAATATTAGTTTAAATTGGCCTCTATGGTCATATGCCTGTCATTAGAATAGAGTTAGATTACATTAATAAGAAGTACATGCTGACCTTTACACTCTTTTTTTTCCCCCTGAATTTCTCTTGAATTTCTTAAGGAGGGGTTTCATAAAAAGGGTTTTTATGTCTTGCAGAAAATTGAGTTTTGTAGACATTACCTAACTCTTGATTTGTCACACTGGGATCAATAACATTTCGCTGCTCTTAAACACACAGAATCACAGGGGACACATAATGTTTTTTATAAGTGCAGTAAAGTTAACGTGTTGTTGAAACAAAAACTCCTCTGACAGTCCTGTAATAAGTACACTCTGAAACTAGCAAATTATCTGTAATACTAGGAAAGGCAGGAAGAGCGCTTAAGAGTACAATGTGTACGTTGTTGGCATTAGGCGCTGCAAGAATAAGAAATTAGGATTCGCTGCTCTCTCTTCAGTGGCATGTCAGAATGATTACAGAGAGTCAGCGCTCTCACAAGAGATGCCGACTGGGCCCCCAGGAGGGTTTCTTGAGGCCACATTCTTACTAAGTTTTCTTGGTATGTTTGGTCTCTTTGTTCGGTGAGGATATTCTGTATTAGTTACAGAGAAAGCCCTTCCCCTATAGCAAGGAAGGGATTGTGAGCTAGATAAGAAAAATGGGCCATTTTCTTCTTCTTTCCCCAAAGTGCAGGCCTGGTCCTCCAATTTTCTTCTGGAATATTCACTGCTATTCAAAAGATGTCTTCAGCAAATCTAAGTCCCACATGATGTAATTTGCAAAAGATATTTGGAATTGAAATCACCCCGTGTGTGTTTGTATTTGCTCAGGTCTAGTGCTAGGCTAGACTGGGTGGGCATGTATGGCTCTGCAAGTCTTCATCCCACCCCCACCCTTTTGTTTAATTAAAGGTCCGCTTCTCCTTTCAAGTCTCCAGATTCTTCCCTTTTTCCTTTCCTTTCCATAAATGACAGTGAGCCCTCACTCAGATTATAGTTGAAATCCAGAAAAAGTGGAGATGTTTTTTGAATTCCTCTCCGAAAGAGGGCTGCTGTTTGTAAGAGGTGACTGGCATCTGTAGACCTTTGTTTTGTTTTCAGTTTTTCTAAAAATAAAATGGTAGCCATGACCAAAAAGGGGGGTTTTATGGAGAAGAAGGGGGTGTTTAGTGGGTCATAGGCAGATTGGCCCTTCCTCTCTTTGCGGTGGAAGGTAGGGCTGGAAGCTGAATGAGAGTTGCTGTGCAAATCTTGCCATTTTATGCAGGGCTGGTTGCTGTTCATCCTTCAGCACTTTGCAGAGAATGTAGCTTTATGTTCATTTAATAATTATCCATTTTGGTTGTACTTGTCGGGGAGAGCTTCTTGAGCCCCATCAGTTTTTCAGAGAAGCACCACTCAAGCTCTTCTGCTGAAAATGTTTTTCCTTCCCTCCCTTCACTTCATTCCACTCTTCCCCTTATCGACGCTCTCATCAGTGCCAGAGCTCTTCAGTATTCCACTCCTGTCCTTTGTGAAGTGATTTTGCCCAGACACGTCTGGCTCAGGGTGAAGTGCCCTCCCCTGAGAGCGCGCACTGCAGCCCCAGGTCGCCAGCACCATGAATACATTATTATCCCAATTTCCATCCTGTTGCCACGGCAGCACTTTTGGAGCTGCTGGGTTATTAAGTCGTACATCACTAATACCCTGATATGAGCAGAAGTTGGATTTAATATCGGCCTTTGATCAGATTACCTCCCAACAGTCAGCTGTCATTAGAAAATTCCTTTGCTCATTATACCCTCAGAGCTCTGGCCTGTGTAGCAAAAGGGTGGCAGGCCTGATACATGGAGGCAATTTCAAGCCTGGGCCTTGCACTGTACACTTAATTTATTTTCTGACCTTTTTGTGATTTGGGGAAATTCTGTACAGCCATGTGTGAGTGCGTGTGTGTGGGGGGGGCGCTCATGCGTGTATGTGTGCGTGTGTTTGTGTGCGTGTGCATGTGTGTGTGTATGTGTGTGTGAGCATATGTGTGTGTATGAAGTTTTACTGCCAAACCTACCTGTAGTTTTCGAGGTGTTGGAAGGAGGTTGGTGAGAGGGGTGGCTGTCTTTTGCCAAGTGATACTATACTTTGTTGGGAAGTGTCTGTTTTCTGCCTGTCCTCGGGTAATGTATAAAACATGGTGCTTCAGGTAGAGATGAAGGGTAAACTGATGTCCCCCTAAATGGCCAGCCTGTGTATGCACCTAACACTTCACTGAGCAATCTGTCAACATGTCAGCAACACATGTTTTATAAAAAGCCTCCAGTGGGAGCAAAGGCTCCTGCCAGGGCTTAGGAAATGCTTTGAATTCAGCAGATTTCTATTGCTGGAGTCCCCCGAGGTTCCTTTTACAATGCCTACATTTCAGAAATTTGAACTTGGGACCCTTAGGGGGTTCTCTCCGAATGCCTGAAAATGTAGAGTTATATTGTTGCGTGTCCCCAAGCGGTCTTTACTAATACCTGAATTCGGAGAAGCTGGAAATTACAGAGCTCCCCAGGGGGAGCTTTATCCACACCAGGAAGAAGAGAATAACTCTGCAGGGAGATTGCTTAATGCATTGCTGAAATAAAAGAATTTGAGAGAGATGGGTTGAAGTGTTTTTTTTTTTCCTCCCTTTTTCTGGCCACTCCTTCAGCTTAGCTAAGTCCTTAAAGACAAAGTCAGGGTAAAGAAGCAGCTGGGCTCTTTTTAATGAAATTTTAGATGTGGCTTTTGAAATAGTCAGATGCCTGATGCCTGTGTGTGTGTGTGTGTGTGTGTGTGTGTGTGTGTGCGCGCACGCACGCAGAGTGCGTGTGTATGTCTGTTACTCTCTTACTGAGAATCTCTTTTGTTTACATGCAAAAAGTTGTTTGTTTTTTAGGTGCATCATCAGTTTTGTCTTGTTTCTTCCCAACCTTGGCTGTTTCACTTTTTATACTCCCACTGTACCTGTCTCGGGTACTTGGAAATATTTCTTCATCTCTTTCTCCCTTTTTATGGCACTTTTCTTTTATTACATCTGCCTGTCAAGCTTTGTACTCTGTCCTTTTCATAACTTGTAGTGTTGCTACTTGCCTTTCCAACTCTCACTAGTTTATTGACTACTTCCTTAATTCCTGTGACTCTCTTTCAATCTCTTCACAACTCAGACGTGGGAAATAATCAGATATTTTTTGTCATCTCCTGGGAAAACTATTTCCCTAATTTTTGTGGGTGGGACCTGGGTTGATTTTCTGCTGCAGCTGAATTTCATCAAGAGGGTCTGTATAGGTCTGTATGAGAGTATAGTTATAGAAGTTCTAAAAACTAAGGAATAAAGCCCCAGAAGTGGATCTAATATGTTTGTGTGTAAACATAACACACACACACACACACTCACACACACACACAAACATATGCATGTTTGCTTGCATATGAAAGGTAGGAGGGATTATACTACATGAAACTAGAGGCTGGTTGTTTCTTAAATTTTTAAACGAATGAACAATACAAAATCGATTTCTGTCCTTTATTATTTTTCGTAAAGGGAAAGAAAAATATCCTTGTGTGTGCACTTTTCTAGATCTTTCCTTCACTGTCTTTTGACACCGTGTCACCTGACCTTATCAGGAGGGAACTGGGGGCTGGGGCTCATGTTTACCCAGGCCCCTCCTGGGACTGAACACTACCTTTGAGTCCAGCTTCTTTCAGCTTCACAGACAAAGACAAGGAGAACATTCTCACTGAACTCAGCCATCCAGTTTAAAACAGTTCCAGCTGTTGCTGCTCATGAATTTTCTTTTTGGGGGGCGGTGGGAGGGGTATTGGCTTTTTAGGTGTGGCTACATTCATAGAGCTGTCTCCAGACATTGATTTTTGAACTGATTCAGTTTTTATAGTGGTGAGGGGATTAAAATACCAACTGTTTTGGTATTTGGCAAATTGTTAAAAAAAATGCTTTAAATGCTAGTCAACTATGCAGGAGGAATTCAGGAAATCTTGATTTTTGAAGATAGAATCAGATATTTGCTACCCAAATTTATAACATGCTTAGGTTGTTTCACAGCAGAGTGCTGCATTTTACATTTTACACTTCAGATCATGTTTAACTGTTCAATAATTCTCCTGAATGTTCACCCCCAACACTTCCTACTGAAATGTCAAGAAGAGGATATCATATGATATGAAATGCAAACACATAAACTTTGGGTTTTTGTTTTTAAACTCATGCTCTTGCTGATACAGCTAGTTCTCTCTGTGAGGGTTTTATAGGAGTATTTGTTGTGGCCCAGTAATTGGAGATCGACCTTAGCTTTTAATTAGTCAGGGTTAGCCCGGGATGAGGGAAGAGCTCTTCAATTGGATGCAGATTGTGATCCCTGGTTGAGTGCTGGCTAATTCAAGGGTTAAGATGAGTGAGGCCCTGCAGAGTGGGAGTGTATGATGTGCAGAGCCAGGCAACTGGAGTGAAATTCTACCGCAGAAGGGAGGCAACTTTTCAAACTTTTGTGAGCAAGAGACTTTTCTCTGAGGATAAAAAAAATGAGTGGAGGTGATTTTTGATGTGTTAGAGGCTCTCACCAGCCTTCCTGTGAGAGTTTGGTCATTCTTACTGGATAGAGAGCTTGCCCTGTTCACTGTTCAGTACACAAAAAGAAGTGCCAGCTGCCTTTTGGACAAAGCAGGCACGCTGTGGTGAAAGTCATTCTCTCTATGCTTAATGTATTTGAGGAAAGTGTTTTGTGCTTAAGCACTTTTAAGTATCCACTGGAACACTTGAATCTGGCGCCCTAAAAAAATTTAAAAGCTCTTTTATCTGTGCTCCACGTGGTGCCTTTCACTTAGAAATCTTCTGTGTTCTTTGCTGTCCTTGTCAATCTGAAAGTGCATAATTTTTGCAGGATTTTTTTGCTTTTGTTTTGGCTTAACAAAAAAAAAAGAAAAAGAAAAAATTGAAAAATTCAGGTGTCCCAGGAAAAGCTTAGAAGGAAAGAAAACTCTGCAATAGAATTTTTTACTAATATACTCTTTCCATTTTGGGTACGGTATTTTGTAAATGATTTAACATAGTTTGTTTTAGCCTTCTGATTAGTCCTTTAAAAAATATTTCTCTGAGAGCGTATTCTATTTGTGATGGTTAGTTGCTTGTGGCACATCCGCATTGGTTTTTTTTTGCCCTTAACGCAATCAACTCTCTTCCTCGCTCCCCCTCTCTCTTGCCCCCCTCTCTTTTATGAATTCTGTACTTGATCAGTGGGATGAATCAGCTTTACTATAGTCTTCTTTCCAAACAGTGATCTGTTTTGTTCCTGAACCAGGCCCTGCCTCTCTGAGGCTGGGTGTAAAGGACCAGCCTTAGCTTTGCTTCCTGGCCTAGTGGCCAGGCAGATTGGGGTTCATGCTTGTGAGACATGATTCTCACCCCACTCTTATCTTGCCCGGTGTTCTTTGACTCTCCTGTCTTCCATCTCAGCACCCTCTCCTTGCTGTTTCACATTTGGCTCTGTTTGGCTCCAAAGACAAAGAAGAAGCCCCTAAGGAAAGTTGTTGTGAGTTTAGTTGGAAGAAAGAAATACTAAATAGATATAGTCAAAGGTGCTCTGTGGCCTCCATATTTCCCTCCAAACTATAGAATGGAACCAAGGTGTGTGTGTGTGTGTGTGTGTGTGTGTGTGTGTGTGTGTGTGTGTGTGTTTAATTTTGTTTTCTGAAATCCTTGATTTTGTTTAGTTTCAAAGTGGGGGGGATTTCCCAAGAAATTATTCTCTTCGGAAGGATGTAAAGGCGGTTTTTAAAAGGTGGTTTTCAAATTGGAATCCCATTTTGAATCAAAGGTACAAACATTTGCCCAGGATGTGAAAGGATTTTTTTTTCTGCTAGTTTTAGGCCAGCGGGATTCTAGTAAATGCTGATTAAGTACCGCCTGTGATTCCTTCTGTTATTTTTGACCATGTGTTTTTGTTAGAGCACCTGCCTGATAAGAAGCTCCGGTCTCCACTGGGTAGTCACAGGCCTCTCCTTCGGCCACACATGGTCTTTTTTGGGATGACTCTTATCAGTGTGTTGATGAAAGGAAAGTTGGATTGCTTGAGGACAATTCTCAGAGTTTTAGCTCAACCTGTTACTCGCTCTGTCATTTGGTGAAATTACTTGAAGCCTTTGTGCTTCTGTGTCTGTAAAATGGGCACTAGTAATAGTAACTCTTGTAGTATAATTTTAAGACATGAAAGGGACTGATGCGAAGCTCAATGTAGGTATGAGCACAGAGTAGATATTCTTCTTTCTTAACCCTAGGTAGAGCAACTCATTAGGGAACCTGCACTGTTTTCTAAATTTTGCTTTTGCATAAAATACATCCGATGAAACTAACATGGTAACTTTTGATTTGAGTTATCTGAGTTAACATGGGATTAAATTTTGTATTAAGGATGGAAAAACAAGACCCCCTGCTTGCCCTCTGTATATAGAAATGAGAATATCACTGCTCTGGCTGATAATTTATGTTTTGCATAACAGTAGCAAAATCAGAGTAGGTTTACATAAAGAGTAACTTTCTCCTGTGTGTGTGTGTGTGTGTGTATGTTTGTGTCTGTGTGTGTGTGTGTGTGTGGTGTGTGAATGCCTCACTTTTCTCATGATTCTTTAAATTCCTGATTGACTATGAAAAGTTTGCACTGGTAAGTTACCACACAAAACTTGGATGACAAAGATGGAGGACATTCAGAGATTGTGAAGTGCTCGTTTATTTGGATCTTTCCTCCTATCTTTAATGGTTGTGGATATGACATGGAAAGGAATTTCATGGCCAGAAAGTAGAGAAAGAGGATACTACAGGTAAGAGAAGTGATTAGTGTAGAATAAATGTAAGGATTTGACAAGTGGTTTTGGCTGCTGGGAAACTGGGGCAGTTCTTAGGAGTCTTTGTAGTGAGGTGATAGGTCTGTGATATATATTCATACAGCGGGTAAGGCATTTGCCTTGCACACGGCCGGCCTGGGCCAATCCCGGTTCGATTCCTCCGCCCCTCTCAAAGAGCCTGGCAAGCTACCGAGAGTATCTCGCCCGTATGGCAAAGCCTGGCAAGCTACCCATGATTCGGAGAGCCCGGCAAGCTACCGAGAGTATTCGATATGCCAGACACAGTAACAACAAAGTCTCCAATGGAGATGTTACTGGGCCCGCTCGAGCAAATCGACGATCAACGGGAGGGCCTTTACCTTTACCTTAGTCCTGATTACTAAGAGGTAATCAGGTAATCAGGTAATGACTGGAGTGATAACACAGAGGGTAGGGCATTTGCCATGCACATGGCTGACCCGGGCGACCCGGGTTCTATTCCTCTGCCCCTCTCGGAAAGCTTGACAAGCTACCGAGAGTATTGTGCACCCAGGCAAAGCCTGACAAGCTACCTGTGACGTATTCGATATGCCAAAAACAGTAACAAGTCTCACAATGGAGATGTTACTGGTGCCTACTCGAGCAAATCAATGAACAATGGGAGGTGAGTGCTACAGGACAATGCTACCTCTTGAAACTAATTTTAAAATGAACATATACTTAAAAAGTTGGAAAATTTTTCACTCTCTTTTTTTTTTGCTTCTTGGGTCACACCTGGCGATGCACAGGGGTTACTCCTGGCTCTGTACTCAGGAATTACTCCTGGCGGTGCTCAGGGGGCCACATGGGATACTGAGAATCGAACCCAAGTTGGCGGTGTGCAAGGCAAACACCCTATCCACTGTTCTATCGCTCCAGTCCCTGGAAAATTTTTCAATGTGTCAATGCAGTCTGTTCTTGTCTCTTATTTTTATACACAGAAAACAATTACTCAGACACAAATAAAGTTGGATCAGTGGTTATATGCTTTCTAGTTTGCAGAAAAATCACTCTTGTGTGGGAGTTTAGCTTCACCATGGCTTTCTGCTTCTTATTTCTTTCAGGACTACTCAGAACCCTTCAGAATTGAGTCATCTTGTATGTAGTTCTGGACCTGGTGTGGGGTGTATGTGCGTGTGTGTGCATGTGTGTGTGTGTGTGTGTGTGTGAGAGAGAGAGAGAGAGAGAGAGAGAGAGAGAGAGAGAGAGAGAGAGAGAGAAAGTGTGTGTACGCATGCACACACACACATGTGCCTATCTGGGATTCATTAGGGTATAGAATCCCATCAAGAAATGATTATAGTATGTAAAACAAACAAAAGAGATAGAAAGGGGTACTAGAAAGAGATCTTGCTCCTCTTCCTATATCTCTTATCACTTTTTTTAAAATGAAAAATAGTCTGTAAAAAGTGGTGTGTGTTTGTGGTTACAATATTGTCAAGGGCACTCAACTACAGTGTGGACATTTAACCTTTATAGTGGTTATTTATTGGTGTTGTGTCTTTATTATATATATGTATGTATGTATGTATGTACATGTTGGAGGCATTTCTCTGACATTTTTCTCCCTGTTTTCAGAGCCGGGAAGGTTTGCAGCAGGGCAGCCATCTGCCAGGGCAGTGGAGGAGGGATCTAGGGAGTCTGCATTTGGGTGGTGACTGTGGGGGTGCATGGAGCATGACGTCCTCCAAGGATCCTTCCATTTCTGTGCCTGTGATTCTGTGAAATAATCTGACTCTAATGTAGTGCCAGGGACATTTTTTTGAAGCCTAATGTGGTATCATATCCTTTATCAATATATTGTATCACTGCAGTTTGTGACATTATGCTGTAAAATGCTAGACCATAAAAGCCTATAATTTATAAGGCTATATTAGGTACTTACTTTATGTATTATAGCCTGATAGCCTTGTAATTCAACATTGCCTATCATTTATTCTATATATAATTCCATGGAGGGTTCTGGTGACATTATAAACCACAAAAGCAGAGCTCAAGTGGTTAGTCATTAGAACCCCAAGATAGAAATACCTTGTATTACATTATTCAGTATTTATTATTTTCCATAATGTGAAGTTAAAACACTTGGATTTGAAACATTTTCTATTTACATTCCACATCACGGTATTCATATACATGCCAATCAGAAGTGCTCTGGTTGAATACCACATCACAACCATATGTGACCTTGTTTTTGTATGACATGTGTGTTTGTTATACTGGCTGTATTGTCCATTCCACTGCATAACAAAATTTTCCCCTGGCTTATTATCAAAGAGTAAATTCTGCTGCCCATCCATTATGAAGGTTTTTGTTGCCTATGAAGTTAAGAAAAAGCAAAAGACTTTTGTTTTTGAATGAATTCTAAGTCATTCACACAGAATTTGGTCAGAAAAATAAATACTCTATCATGCTCTTTTACACAAAACCACTGTAGCACTGGTAATGGGCCAAAAGCTATAGTTACACTAACATGTTGAAATGCATTAGATCATTATAGTAGATGGCTGTAATATATATTTAAATTGTCTGTGTGTCCAAACGAATTAAATAATAAACTTTGATTGATGCAGTACTCTTACAGAAAGCTGGTTCTTGTTTTACAAGGATTGCTGCTCTCTCCCTTTCTCACTCTCTTCCATACTTCTCTTTATTTTCATAGGGACACTTTGGTTATGGAAGCTATGGGCAGTGTGGCTGAGGTCCCTAACTGCAGCAACTGGTATATTTCATTTGTTTTTTGGAATTAAAATAAAACCTCTCCCCCTTGTCCTTCCCAGAAGCCCCAGTCTTTTCTCAACTTATGTTGAGATCAGTAGAGGCTAAGAGTTTAGAAAAAGAGCAAGATGACTAAAAGTTAATAAAATAACTGAGTTATAAAGTATCTGAAGGCAACCTACTGTAAAAATGACCTGTTTTATGACATCACATTAGAATAACTATTCACAGTGGTGAGCAGGTCTATAGAGAATCTGAGGTTATAGTCATTTATTATTTCTTGAAAGTGAATGAAGAGAGAAAGAGATTTAAAAAGAAGTCAGGGAGAGGAGGAAGAATTGAAGAGCAGTAAGCTGACTGCTTTTGCTTTAAATCAGTGCAATTTCTTTTCTAACCAGTAAGTGACTTGAAAGTATTGAAAGATAAACAATCCGAGCAAGGGTCTTGGATTTGTGCCATATGCTGGGATCTCAATTAAGGGATGACACTCTTCCATTTTATCACAAGTGAGGCTGTGTTCTGTGGCTCAGTGAATCAGTCAGTGGTCTGTTTCAGTCAGGGGCCTTGGCAGTGCAAGGGTATAACTACTTACATTAGCATTAACGGGGACTTAGCAGCACAGATCTCTTCCAATTGACCAAAGAATATACCCCTACAGGATAAAAATGGATATAAGAGTGAGGGCTTAAATTTATTTAAATCTCATCTTTGTTAGGAACACTTACCTCTTTGTCATGTGCTGAGGCATTTACTGATGAGTAAGTACCACGGAAAATTGCAAATTCTAGAACTCAGATTCTCTGTGGAAAACTGAGATTTTAAGTGCTGCTCAAAGTACAAGTTGTAGGGAATATCACAATTGCCACATTTTGGGGTGCATGAATAACACTTCTCTCCAGTTTCTTAGTGATTTGCATCACCTGAGCTGTCATTATTTTGTAGTAGCACCATTTTTTCTGTATTTCACTCTTCACTTAAAAGGTGACATTTTCTAAATGATGGAAGTAAAGGAATACATTTTTCTTATTTTGTAATTTACACACAGATTAAAGAAGACTTAGCAATGTCATAAAATTTGGATATGATAGATCTTATGTTTTAACTGGATTGTGGGTGTAGGAAAATCTATCAGAACATTAATTTTAATGGAAAATCTTGGCATCCTAGAAAAATATTTTGAATGATAAGTCATGTTAATTTTCTTCCAACTATTTCCTTTTTGTGAAGATTTATCACCTTGACTCTTTATTTTTCTGTATCATCCTGGGTGATTAATGGTGACTGGTTATATATACTGTATGATAATGTTAACCATAAAATTATCGTATAGGTAATAACTTAGTTATATAATGAATGATCTGATTCTGAACCTAAAACCTCCATGAAATACTTTCTTTTACCTGTGTTCTTGAGTCAGTGAGAACATGTCTTTAGACATGCATTTTCATTCTTCCACAAAGCCTTTTGTCACCCTAGTGTTTGTGAGTACAAAGATGTATCCACTTGACTTGAAAGTGTAGGCTTTGACTTCTACTTTGGTGTGACTCACTAATAATGGCCAATTTAAAAACCTAAATTAGATTTAGGTAGTTTTGTTTATCTTCATTTTGCCCTGAGCCAAACTTTCTCTTACTTCCTGCAGATGAAAAATTAGCTGAATGGGTAATAGGACAGGAAAATAACATTGTGTTAAAGTCAACACATCTAATGGTGGAATGGATAAGAGCAGTGGAAAGATGATAATATTTGATGAACTTCTGCTTCAACTAGATATATCATGTTTATATTCCCCTTTTCAGACATTCTGAAGCAGTGGACCCTTTATATTAATGGTAGTCTCCACTTCCTTTTAACTTTACGTTTAGAATTAATAATAATTCATTTTATTTTTGGATGAAAATTAATGTAAATTGAATGCATTTGATTTCACTACTTCATAGATATACAAGAAATGATTGATTTCTAATATATTAATGAGCCTTTGTAAAAGACAATGTAAAAGTAAAGCATAAGATGCATATTAAACTCATTCCAGTTTCAGTAAGCTCTCTTATCCTTGAATGAGGCAGACAACATTAATGCATTATGTTCATATGTGGAGGGAAATGAGGCCCATAAGTACTTCCTCTGCTGTCCAAGTATCCATTTTGAGTAGTGCTCTCTCTGTCTCTGTGTATTCAGCATTAAAGTGATATTTTACATTGCTTAAAAATTATGTGAGTGTTTGTTGCTGTTGTGTAGGAAGGAAATAAATCAAGGGCTTTTGTGGGATTTTAAATTCTTCCCAAGAGGAAAGAACTAATATTAAGGCCTTCACAAGTGGGATTAATTTTGTGTATCTCTCAGGAGTCTATTGAGTATTATATTTATACATTATAAAATGTGTTTTGATATGCCTTAAATTAATATTTTTCTATCTGCGGGGTGAGTGTGAAGGTAGCAGTTTCTGTCTGGTGGGAGTCAGGGAGGAAAGGGAAAGGAAAAGACATGATCCAGCCCTTTATGTTGTTTGGGGAGGGTGTGCGTGTCATTGGTCTCATACTCCGATCATTTTCCTTGGGGCCCTGGGTGAGCCTCACAGGCAAATATTTACTTGTATGGTGGAAGTCAGAGGGAAGAAAAGTCTCTGCTTGGTCCACTACCACTTTTCAAATTTTGCTTTTAAAATTTATGCCCTTAAAAGTAAGCTCTTTTTGCACATGGTGCTGGTGGCTGATTGCCAAACTTTGTGCGTCTCTGACATCAATAGCAGCTTCCCTGGATGTCTTTTAGCAGATGCTGTCAACTCATCACCTTTCTCTCACTCCCTCACGCTGCCTTCATGGATCACTGCATGTGCTGGTGCTCATGTGTCAAGGGGAAGGGCACAGCTGCAAAAAGGGTCACCCCTGGGGGCCCGGGCTTCCTGTCTCCATGGCGGAGGCAGTCCTGGTCAGTCGAGCCCTGTGACCTGTTTCCCCTTCCTTTCCTTATATTTGTTTGGCAGGAAAACCCATTGGCTCTGTCTTGAACACTCAGTGTGGGCTGAGGAAGGAGAGAGGGAGGGAGTGGTCTCTGAGAATGTAGTCATTTGTCATCGTGTTTATGACCTCGGTAATCGAAAGGAGTTATTTTGAAACTAAGATGCATTTCTTGCTGTCTGGTTAATGATCTTTCTTAAGAGTGAATGGGTGGATATGTTAGAGATAACACTGCAGTGTGAATCGTTGCCTGGGTGGCCTATGAATCAAAGGCTAAAGATTCTATGTTTATTTTCATTTGGTCACAAACTTAGATCTATCGGATTGACTCGGCCAACAAGAGCTCTAGATAGATCATAGTAATAAGATTTAAAAAAATCGTATTTGTCCCTTTTTTAACTGAAGCTGTGATGTGGCTTCACTATCTTTTTTCTTGTTGCTCCACAGGCTGTATTGAAAGAAACATGCAAGTTCATCCTATGCCAAACCTTGGTTACCTGATAGAAAGGTTTATTCAAATGTTTGTCATACTCTTGTGACTTTTATCACAGCAGGATTCAGTAGCCCCACAAATCGACAGGAAATCCACCATAAATTTTTCAGTTCCTTGATGATTGAGTGTTTGCACTGTAGCAAGTTTTTTTGGCAATATTTTATGGGTTGTATAAAGAATTTGTTTTGAATGAAAGCCCAGATAATGTTTGTAAGTTTTCCTCTTTTTCTGTACTTCTGATTTTCTTTCCCTGCCCTCCACCCCCACTTAGGGCTTTCAACATTTCCCTCTCTCCTCTCCCTCCCCGACCCTGTAGTCTGGTGCTTGATTGAACAGTAGGACACTGAGGTACTTGCCATGCCTGACAGACATAAAGTTAAATATACAACAATGAGGAAGGAATCTAGGGGACAAGCTCTAAGTCCCACTACGGACTTTAAGATGCTGTAAATATATTCAAATGACAACTCTCCGATCCACTAGACACAACATCTTATTTCATTTTGAAAACAAGGCTGAAGAATGCCCCAAGAATTTTGCATTGAGTGTCTGGCGGCATGCAAGTATTTCTTCATTATTCCAAAGTGCCTGCTCACAACTGTGTCATAAATATAAGAAGATTTGGCTATGCTGGACTTTGTTGCATTTTCCTTTCCAGGAGGGGGATTAACCCTCCTCCCGTTTTGTTGCAGTGATAGTTTCTCCATTTTTCTGTAATGTATTATCTTTAAAAATATTTTGTCTGGGAGATTTTATTTATATAACATTCACTGCTAATAAATGCCATGTGTTTGACTGTCTTCAACATCATGGTGCTCGTTTTCAGTTCATACAGTTAGATGACAGCACCGGAGAATCAATTAACTCCCTTGGGTTTGGGCGGCAGAGCCTAGAAACCAAGAGACAATTTGGTTGTGCCAGACCTCCCTGGGAAAGTATCCTTAGTTTTTTATAAAGCAGGCTGAAAAAAATAGCTGATTTTTCTGAGCAATTTTTTTAGATGCATTTTTACTGGCTCCTTAGTGTTCTCATGTATAGAAATTTCTTTACTGTATTGCAAAGGCATTTCTTTACTCCAGGATCAGTAACTTATAATAGAGACTCTGGAAGGCAAGGCACCAGATTATTTACATTATGCTCAAAACTTCTTCTGTTATTATTTGGAAGTGAAAAGAAAGAGACAAGTGGGTTTGGAGACATGGGTTCCACATTTAGAACCACCTTCTTCTTGCCTTTCAGTTTATAGGCACTGTTTCACTTTTCTGTCCTAGTCACTTGTTAGCTGACATCTTTGGACTGTTATGCCCCTTTACCATGAGATTCAGTGGCTCTACTCTATCTATGTATCTATGTATCTATCTATCTATCTATCTATCTATCTATCTATCTATCTATCTGTCTGTCTATCTAACTATCTATCTATCTATCTAGAAATTACTCAGTCCCAAATTAGCCATAATGGACAGATGACAAGGTATTTTGTTTAGTTTTGGTTTGGGGATCACACCCAGCGGTACTCAGGGATCACTTGCATTGGGGCTCGGGAGAATATATGGGTTACCAGGGATCGAATCCAGGTCATGTGTAAGGCCAGGACTTTCGCCACCTTGTTATCTCTCTGATCCAGGTTTCTTATAATAATGTTTCTGCAAGAGGCCCCATGATTTACAGTACTGTTAGTGGTAGGGTTTCAAGCATGCAGTGTTCTAACACATCCTTCGGGTCAGTGTCCACTTCCTTTCCCTTTATCTTAGTGACCCTCCACCCATGGTAAGCTCAGTTCTGTAGACCAATTTTCATGTTCTGTTATCCCCTTGCTATGGAGTGATAGCACAGCGGTAGGGCGTTTGTCTTGAACATAGCCAGTCCGGCCGAGCCAGGTTCGATTCCTCCTCTCCCTCTCGGAGAGCACGCAAGCTACCGAGAGCATCTCGCCTGCATGGCAAAGCCTGGCAAGCTACCCGTCGCGTATTCAGTATGCCAAACACAGTAACAAAAGTCTCAAAATAGAGACGTTACTGAGCCCACTTGAGCAAAATCAATGAACAATGAGAGGACAGTGACAGGACAGTGATGTTTATTTATATCACATAAATGAGAGAGATCAGAATAAAATTTTTTAAAGTGAAAACAAGCAGCCCTGAGTCACGAGATTTGTAGGATTCATAACGAATGTTTATGTAATAAATATGTACTGCTTTCTACATTCTAAACTCTGTTCTAAGTACTACATACACCCTCAGAACGATCTGATTTAATTATTATTTTTATTATCGTCACATTTTACAGATGGGAAAACTGTGGAACATGGTTGGATAAGTACCTTGTGTAAAGTCACATAAATAGTGAATGACAAAGCTGGGAGTTTTGAACTCAGTCATGTATCCTGCCTCCAGAATTCATGCCCTTACCTCCAGTATCAGGCTGCTTCTCAAATAGCCACATTTGTCCTTTTCAGTACAAATCACAGAGGCCCGCCTGTTAAAGCTGCTAGCATATACTTTTGTAAACAGAAGTTTGACCTTTTAAACATCTGAGCATATGAAACTGGAAATAAGGGAAGTTTCCCAGTAGGGCTAGCCTGTTATATTGTGGCTACCTGTCAAATTTTCTTTTCTAACCCCTAAATCTCTTAAACATGTTATAGGGATTTGCACTATTAAGATACATGGTATTTTCAAAATGCCTTTGAGAAGGCTAAATTGCTATTAGTCATTTACAAATCAGTGGAAATTGATTTAATCAGATTGCTTTCCTTTCAAAGCTGGAGAACACTTATATTGAGGGACTGAAATTTGAATGGGAAGTCCTGATGGATGAGGGAGGGTTGATAGAATGTTAGATGTCTGAAACATCTTGAGCAAGCCTCTGAATGGTGGTGTCTTACAATAATCAGAGGTTCTGATGCTGTGGGGAGAGATACTAGGTAATAGTAAACACAGGAAAGAGAGCCAGAAGGATATAATATGGCTTTGTTTTGACATCTACATTGGGCCAGGCCTTGAGTCCATGAAAGGAAAAGCAAATGCCTAATTATTCTCTTCCTTTCTTCTGTCCATTAGCGTTCCATTTTTTTGCTCTTGCTCATTGGCCTTCAGAGTCAATATCTAAACAAGAATTTTTTACATAGTGTGAAGCACACCAACTAAGTGGTGTGTGTGTGAGTATGTGTGTGTGTGTATGAGAGAGAGAGAGAGAAAGAGAGAGAAAGAGAGAGTGAGAGTGTTGAAATGGTAGAAAACTCGTGAAATTTACATTTGTGTTTTATTATTTTTTTTTAAATACATTTACAAATAACAGTTAACTTACCAACACAGTTTGGGAAGATGAGATACTAAAACATCACCGTCATAACAAAATGATAAAGCTAATGATGTAAAACCAATTATTACTTCATTTAGCTTATTTTTTTTACCCTGATGACAGTTGATCTCTATTATTTCGGTGTCCAGGAATCTGCTTCAACTTTGTTTGCACTCTTGGCTTTCTCTCTCCTTTCCTGCTGTTGTTTTTCTTTCTTTATATTCTCTTCTTTTCATGGTGACATGTTTTCCTTCCCTTCATCATGAGTCTTCCCTCCTTCCTCTGTCGCTTCTCTAATTCTCCTCATTTTTCTCTAAAACTTTCGAAATATCCAACAGTGTTCCCCTGATTGATCTAACAAAAGAACAGAACTTCTGGTCTTTAATTACTATCATATTTAAATGCTATTGTATCAGTATTGAAAATTACTGATGTAATAACATAAAAAGAAACTCGATGGTAGTGTAAATCACACTTTATATAATTTGGTTTTGGATAAAATTGACTGGGTAATGAAACTTTCAACAAAATATTGTTAAAAAAACCTTTTTATTGATTGAAATTTTGTGTTTTGCAGTATTGTTAAGATGGTTTTTCATATACATAATTCTAATACCACACCCATTACCTGCAAACTTTGGCTATCTAAAAAATAACAAAACCATTTTTCAAGATTGAACCAGAGAAATTGAACTTGGTAGTAATATTGGTCCTAAAGGAAAACATAATCTGTTTATTATGGGCAGAATTTATAAATGAACTTACCATTATGTAACTAAAACTGAGTGAAAATTGTTTGATCCCAGTAAAAAATATCTTCAGTGAAATAAGAATAAAAATGGAAAACATGGGGGTAATTTGAACTGTATAAGAAACTGAGGAAGGAAATTGATCAACTCAGCTTTACTTCATGAAATTCTTTAATGATAAAATTTTGCCAGTATTGAAAGTTGGAGAGATAGTACAAAGGTTAAGGCCTTTGTCTTGAAAGCTTTTGTCATGCAGCCAACTCTGGTTGGACTTGACACCTCATGGTTCTCAAAACACTACTAGGAGTGACCTCCTGAACACAGAGCAAGCAGTAGCCCCCAAGCACTGATGAATATTGCCCCCAAAAGAAAAATAAAGTAATAATAAAAATTCATCAGTGTTGACATTTTTTATTTAAATACTTGTTTTATTATTTATTTTTGTTTTGGAGTCATATCCTGCAGTGCTCAGAGCTTACATCTGGCTGAAAAGAAATCTCATTCTGTAATTGAGCTTATAAAGTTCTCTAGAATTCCTATTTTATATTCCAGAGCAAGGGGGTAAGAGTATAGACAGTTGGGTTTGATGGGGTGGTTAAGAAAAAAATGAGAGGCAGGCAGAGGGTTTGTTTACATGTACGATATAGGGACTTTTTGTACTGTCTGTTCTTTATAAGGCACAAAGCCATTGTCCATTGTACCACCATCTCCTAATTGTTTGCTTACTTAACTAAGAGGTTTATAACCCTAGTAAAAACTCAAGAGTTTTGGGATGTTTGGTCTGTTGCTCTGTTTGTTTGAAAAAGCCTGACTCCTTTTCTTTAGTGCTGATGAGGTAAAATGCTGGAGTTCAGCATAGCAGGGGCTGGGTAATAAGTTACGATTGGAGTCAGCAGCTTAAGTCCTGGCTTATACATAGATGTATGGCAGACTTTCAGCAAAGCTGGTCTCCCAGAAATAACATTCTACTGAGACTCCCATGTGCAAAAGAGGCCTCCACATCAGGGACAGGACAATATCAGTTCAAATTTTGTTTTCTAAAACATTTTATTTTATTTATTTTAAAATTTTTATTAGTGAAACACCATGAGGTACAGTTGTAGACTTACAAATTTTTGTGCTTGGGTTTCAATTATACAATGACCAAGTACCCATCTCTCCACCAGTGACCATTTTCCACCACCACGGATCCCAGTATCCCTCCTACCCCCCATCCCCTGTCCCACCCTGCCTCTGTGGCAGGGCTTTCCCTTTTATTCTCTCTCTCCTTTTGGGTGCTGTGGTTTGCAAAAGAGGCATTGAGTGGCAATCATGCTCGGTCTATAATCTACTTTCAGCATGCTTCTTCCATCCTGGGAGGATCCTCCCAACACCCTTTATTTGGTGCTCCCTTCTCTATCTGAGCTCCCTTTTCCCCTAGCATGTGTGGCTGGCCTCCAAACCATGGAGTAAACCTCCTGGTACTTATCTCGGCTATTCTTGGGTGTCAGTGTCCTATTTTGTTACTTTATGTTCTCCAGATGAATGCATTCTAAAACATTTTAAAACACATACACATTGAGAGACTGGGAAAAGAATCATTTACTAAATAGGCAGCCAGTTTTACAAGGCCCCCTTCAACATGTGCTATATGACAAGGGTGGCAAATATTATGAATAGTCATAAGCTTGAGCAGGAAATCTCTCACTAAGAGCTTTGGGTACAGGATACTCTGGAACAAGAAGGAAGATGCAGTTAGAATTGGTTTTTGAACACTGAGCTTGGAAGATCACTCTCTAGTTCCTGCTAAACCAATAGGCAAAGGATTTAGTTACAAAAGATATTAATTTCCCTGTTTCCAGATCTGAGCTTGCTGTTAACTGGAGGTGTTATGATACCTATGTGGGAGCAAACTCATTTTGACTTTGGACATGAATTCCCAGAGAGCCAAACTTCCTTTCATCCTTCCCATCCATACTGTAACAGCTGCTCTTAAGTTTGCACTAATACTCTTGAAGACTTAAAGCTAAAAGCCAAAAGTAGAATCATCTCACTTTGTTCTGTGTGCTGAACAGAATATTTCCAAGTTTCAGTATCTCAATCTGTTGAGATTGTGGCTTAATAATACTGTATATATTATTTATAAGATAACAATTATATTCTAGTTGAATTCTGGTGACCTAAATTTTCTTCAATACTCTTTATGCCATTTTATTCTCCATGTGCTTTAATATTTCTGTTTGCACCTATGAATCTTAAGGACATTTTGAAGACCGGAGAGCTTAAAAAATGTTAGTAAAGCATTCTAAGGATTGAGTAATTATAATAACTGTATCTGATTCAGCAGCAAAAATAGGAAATTAGCAGGAAATGAGTAGGACAATAGAAATTCAGTTTTCACTCAGAAATATGCCCCTTACAGTATAAAATTTTTTGAAGATTCTTAGCCAGCGCAAAAATGGTTATAATTGAGAACTTACTATGCTGGAGGCCGATTCCATTGTATTTTCTCAGTGTGTTTCAAAAGGAAATTCTTGCGGTTGAAACATGTGTATCAGCTAAAGATCCAGCGGTCCCCTTCCTCTGCAACCCACAGCCGGGTTCTCAGCCTCACTGTCTAGTCTCCCATCCCCCTTGGCGGCTACACGCTGACTGCGGGCCCTGGTGTGCGCTAGGACACTGTGCTGGCATTACTCAGTGTCCCCAACCTAATTCCTAAGAGGCAAGCTGTGGCTTCTTTCTGTGAGTTTTATTTATCTAGTGTTTTCACATAGTAGGTAAGTTGTAGAGCTGGCATCTGTAAAGACGGGCAATCATGATTGCTTTTTATTGTCTCTTCACCAAATCAGCGGGTGTTCAGACTTCAGCCATTTTCCCTCCAACCTGTCAGCCTTTCATTTTCCCTAGAGTCTTTGCCCCATTGTCGTGCCTACCTGCGTGTGCCAGCTGCACTTGGTTCCAGTTTCCTGAACTGATCAAGCACCTTTTCTCTATCCTGAAGCCCCCTCCCATTCCAGGGTCTTTTCCTCTCTGCTAGCTTCAACTCTGTCCTTATTCTGGAAGTTTGTGCCTACGGTGCCCCCTTCAATGACTTTGGGGATGACCTAATCTGATCCCCTGCTAGATATGAGCCCCCTGAGCACATAACAGTGTAGGTATTTGTGGGAAGGAAGCAAATTGACACCGTAACTCAGTCTTAAGAAGGTTTATTTCACAAGGGTCACAGTAATTAAATCAAAGGGCTGCCTCCAAAGTTTGTTTTCTGCTCAATTGCAAATCCAAACTTGACTGAGACCTGTAGCTACAATGGCCCAAAAATATGCTCCTGGGCTGGAGGGAGAGTTCGGGGTCTCCAGTCTCCCTGCCATTGCATGTGGTCCCATAGCACCCCACAGAAGGAACCCTGAGCACAGCCTTTAGTATTTCCCTGCACGTGGGAAATACTAAATATCTTGGCCCTTCGTCACAGAACCTCAAGGGTGCAGGGAAGATCTCCCTTTCATGTGACCTTTCCTGGTTGCTCTGTTGGGGAGAATAAAAGCAAGAGGCTCAGGTGCTGGACTCAGGCTGTGGATTTGAATCTTCGACTTAACAACCTCGAGGCATACATTCGACCTCAGTTTTTTCATCTGTAAAAGTCACGGATCTTGGAGTATTAATGACACATCATACGTCAAGCTTATAGCAGAGTGCCTGGCACATTGTAATTATTCAGCAAAAAGTAGCTATTATTTCCTAATAATATTTCATGCCTAAGTGGTGCTCAATGTTTTCAGGATACTTTACACACTCTATGACAATGGTTAGACATTTGTGAAAGCCCACAGATATGGTCTTTTCTAGGTAGATAGAGTTTATATCTTCATTCATTTTTGATGCCTGAATCTTGGTCATAAATCGTTTATTTTTTCTTCTCCTTGAGAAAGATCCACAGGACTATATAAACAGAAGGTGGAATACCTGGTAAACTAAGACACTCCTCTTTCACTGGCCGTGGATTCTTCTTTCCCATTTATTGCTAGTGTTGTTTCGGTCACAGTAAAATTCCCTCCAGCATTGAGACTTCAACACTTTTCTCAGAAACCTTTTCTTTTAACATATTGCCATTAGGATTTTTTTCTTGATCTAAAACCTGAATTTTCCTTTGCTTAATTTAATCCCTTTTCACATACACCTCGGACCTCTTTAAATAATTCTTTTCCCTTCTTGCCATTTGCACCTTTCTGTTACTTGTAGAGAGTTGTCATAGCTCCCTTTGGACCTAATCCTATCACTGTAATTCATGTTGGGCAAGCTGTACATTTTGTATTAGTCTATGGGCATATTCTAAGAATGTGCTCTAGCTAGAATAAAGGCAATTCTCCTGTGGTATCATCCAAACCTTATCATCAATAACAGCTATTAAATGTGAAACAAAGCAAGTGACTTTTTGAGAAAACAAAGAAGGTAACAAACAGGAAGAGGTTGTTCATCTTTTCATATTTTTATTGTTATCAATTGTGAGAATGTAAAAGAAAATGTAATGCATAGGTGTCTATTTAATCTGTAATCTGTACATATTGTGGAGAACAGCTTCAGATGGTAGAAAGCCAAAATAAAGTTTTAGTTTTTAAATATGAAAGTTCTTTCTGTGTGTGTTTGTACATGCGTGTTGTAAGAGTTTATTCAAAATATTGAAAACTGAGAAAAATAAAGAGAAACTGAAAAGTTGATGCTTATCTCCATAATGGAATCTGACCCCTTTTCTACTGCTAAAGCCATAGCACTTCCAAAACATATTCCCTGATTTTAAAAGATACAGAGAAATTAGAAAAATAATTATGGAGAATTTGGAATTTGCTAATCTATGGGCAGCCCTAGCCAGTTGCAAGGTGTTTTCCAGGGAGAGGGAGGTTCCATAACCATTGTTGGTAGGCCAGAATATAGTAATTTTCTAAGAAAACTTCCTTTTTGGCATTGGGGTTTATTGTAGGGACTGGAAGGCGAAAGAGAACAGAATATATTCTGAATGAATATTTCTTGTGAATGAGTTTTTGGGGGATGACTCCCAAGCAATGTTCAGGAGTCTGTTGGTCCCCAGCCAACCAGACAGGCAGTTCAGTGCCAGCCAGAGCCCTGTGCTATAGTGCCTGAGTCATATCAAGGTCCTCAGGGCGTCAGAGCCACAGCCACACCTTGGGACACTCCCGGGCTGTACCCAGTGGTGTTCGGGAGATTGTGTAGTGTCAGGGATTGGGCCAAGATCAGCTGCATCCTTGACTGGTGCCATAACCTTTGTACCATCTCTCTTGTCCCCTGTGAAGGAATATTTGACTCTGTCAGCTATTTCTCCACTTTGAAGAATTTATAGAATTTTAGTACTTCTTAGGCAGAAGGTAGTAAAGAAATCTCATCCTCCCAAAATTTTTACATAAAGGAAAAGAAAGGATCAAACTAGTGATGCACTTCAAATATCATAGTGGGGTCTGAATGGGTTTGTTGTTAGAGTCCCCAAGGTGTCCTTCCTTCTTTGTTTAGAGTTTTTACACCTAAAACTCACTCCTTGCTTAATACTTCTGTAAACTCACCAGGACAAGTCAATTGAACAGTTAGTGGACTGAATAGAATATCAACTAACTGATCGTTTCCAAAATGGATCTTTCTAATCACAGTAAGATTTGAGTTAAATAAAATAACTGAGCTATTACTTAAATTGGTAATCAATTCTAGTTTCTTCAAGGCGGACAGAAATTCCAAAAGTAATGAGTGCAGTGTGTGTATCCTGGCAGTCCCCGCCTCCCTCTCCTGCCTCCCTCTCCTGCCCTTTACTGTGATCCTCTCTCACCTCTTTCTGACCTCACTTCCTATAAGTCTTTTTCATTCTCCTTATCTTTGCTTGCATTTTTTATGTCACTCAAAATGTTCCTTTCCTGTAGTTATTGTGTCTGTGGTTCTTTTTAGGAAAAACAGCTTTCCATCTTCCAGAGTTAGCCCAATAGCATATACTCGGTTTACTTCTGGATCCCCCCTCCCCTGCTCACCCCCACCCACCTCCTTTGGCCCAGCAACCTGTCTTACTCAATACATCCTGTTCTGTGAACTCAGGTCTTCCTTCAGCTCTATCCCCGAGTCTCACCCATCTCTGTTTACCTTCCTACAGCTGTTCTTGTCCTTCTTCCCTGTGTTGCCCCATTTTCTCACAAAGGATTGCAGAGTAAGAGCCTTTTCAGCATCATCTGGCTGCTGGGATCCTCTTCCTGCACATTGCCCCTACAGGGAGCCTCTTTTCAACCCTTCAAATCTCCAGGGTCGAATCAGAAACTCTACTTCTGTCACAAGCCCATCTGAAAGGCTCCATTTTGAACACAGCTGCACATTCCAACCTGACCTAATCTCTCCAGTCTTTGATTCACCACTGCACTTCTTTCGAGACACTTTTTCCCCCCTATGCTTTCTTGTGAATATCTTTAAAATCTGAAAAATATATTTATAAAAATTGTGGTGAAGTACACATGACACCAAATATTACTGTCTTAACTGTTTGTAAGTAGACAGGTCAGTGGTATTAAGTACATTCACATTGTTGTTTAGCCATGACTTGGGAGTGATCAATCTCAGTAAGTCTCTTCATCTTAGAAAATGGAAAGTCAGTGCCTATTAAACTATAACTCCCCATTTTTGCTTCCTTGGTGCCTCCCCACCATAACCAGCACTTCATTTCCAGTGCATACAAAACTCACTGCTCTAGATATCTAATATAATTGGAATCATACAATGTTTTCCTTTTTGTGACTACCTTATTTCACTCTGTATAATGGCCTTGGAGTTTATTTATGTTCTAACACTGGATTTCCTTTTTTAAAGACCTATTTATATTCCACCATCATATTTATCTTTTGTATGTCCCTTCAGCTGTTGATGAACAGTAAGGTTGCTTCTGTCACTCAGCTAGCTAGCTTGCTTGCTTGCTAGCTGTCTTTCTTTCTTTATTTCTTTCTTTTCTTTTCTTTCTTTCTTTCTTTCTTTCTTTCTTTCTTTCTTTCTTTCTTTCTTTCTTTCTTTTCTCCCTTCCTTCCTCCCTCCCTCCCTCCCTCCCTCCTTCCTTCCTTCCTTCCTTCCTTCCTTCCTTCCTTCCTTCCTTCCTTCCTTTTGAATAATGCTGCAGTGAAATGCAAAAAACTTATGGAGATTTAACTTTTGCTTATTGTGACTATAACCTGAGAAGTTTCATGTTATTGGGTCATATGGTTGAAGCTAACTACATTTTGTACTCACACTGTATTATGAGGATTAAAAGTGAGGACTTACCATTTTCATCTTAGCATTTATGATTGTTTAATACTTAGTAAATATTTGACAGGTGTTGAATTGGTCAATGAATGAATGAAATTTATCTTTCCCAATTATTGATTGTTAATCACATGTATATTGAAAGGGGAAATACATTACTAAAATATAAAAATGGGCACTCAATGTATTCCTCATATTCTCTCTGTCTCTTTTTACTCTTTTTGGGATGCACCTGCTGTTGCTCAGAGCTTTCTCCTGGCTTTGTGCTCAGGGATCACTCCTGGTGGTGCCTAGTGGTGAGCTGGGGGTCGAACCTGGGTTAGCTATGTGCAAGGGAAGTACTTACTGTACTGTGCCTTTGATCCCAGCATATATTTCTTTTTTTTAAATTATTTTAAAATTTTTATTGGAACTCTGTGAATTACAGAATTATTCATGATTGAGTTTCAGGCATACAGTGTTCCAACACCAGTCCCTTCACCAGGGCTTGGCCCTACGTATATTCTTACATATCAGTTTTATAAGTGATTTTGTGGTTGTTCGTTAAAATTTCTTTTATAAACTTGAAGAAAATTGTTAAACTTTCCACCTTTCTTAACTCATGCATATAAAATACTATAACCCATTAACTTCTAAAATTCACAATTGTTTTCAGAATAGTGAAAGTGGCCGTTGTAAAGTACAGTTATAAAATGTAATCACAAATAGATTTATGCTCCATGTAATGATCAGATAACTTGAGAAAAAAAGCACCAATCATGTGTTCTGGGACTGCACTGGAGGTGGAAAACAAAAGCATACTCCATGACTGCGTTATTAACAAAAAGGCAATGCTTTATATTTACTTTGTACTTAAAAGTTTGAAAGATCTGGCTAACAGAAATAGAAAATACCCATGCTTTGGAATACAGTAAGATTATACATACAGTAAGACAAATTGCTATTTTATAAGCCTGACACAATGTAGTAAATTTGTACTTCTGTTATAATTCATAATAAATTTGCATAAAATTCACTGGATATTTTCATTATGCTAGTTCATTCTTTTCAGCTTCTTGGGGGTGGCACCATTCTATTATAGAAGTCTAACAGTCTATCCATGAAAAGGAAGGAGGTGGGACTGGGGAAGAAATCCAGGGACAAAGATCTTTAATCAAACAAGCTACAAAAACCCAGTGGTAAACAGAGTATCAGCTAATATCCAAAGAAAAGACAATTTTCCCAGTGGTCTACTTGTTAAACTTTCCACCTTCCTTTTTTTCACACGGCCATTCTCATTACTTTGTCATCTTCTTTGGTATCTGTGAGAGCTTTGAACTCAGACCCAGTGCTTTAAGGTGAGCGTGTAGAAGAAGATGGGAAATAGAAGCCGATATCACTTGCTACTCTTTCAGATGGGGTTTATAAAATGTACCTTGATCTAATTGTAGATTATCAGGGAGGAAAGCCTTGTGAACTAATCACAACCAGAAACCTACTAGCATCTGCTTAAAGAAACTTAATTGGCTTTACATGATATTAGGCTATAGGTAAATGAAAGTTTGATTAAAAATGAAAAAGTATGGACAGTTTAATCTAGGCAATTCCTGATATGTTGTTATTTTATAATTAGGTAGGAACATTTCCTTACCTGATTGATTTTGTTTGACCTCATCTAAATGGAATTCAACTGTGTTAATTTAGATAATGTATGTATTGCTATACTTAAGACAAAATAAATGTGTATCAGTACTTAATGGTATTCTCTATGCATTTACATGGCTTCATTGATTTTCTTGCAAGATACAGACACTCCTATTAGACCCTGCTGTTTATATCTGCTAGTAGGTATAGGGCCTGGAGACCAAAATAAAAAGTATCAAGTATTATTTTGATACTTTAGGCCAAGAACGTATTTCTTCTGGGCTGAAAAACTGCTAGACTGGTTGGTTTCCCGTGCTGCTCCAGTGGTCAGGATTCTCCTTTTCTCTGTGATTTCGTGGTGCCATGTTAATGGATTCCCAAAGCACTGCACAGTTAGAGTAGTCGAGGAATCAAGGCAAGGCTGAGTTCATACAATGTGTGAAAAATAGTGAAAGAGAATTGTAAGGTGCTTGAAATAGCCACCCCCGCCACCTGCATCTGCTGTTGAATACTTTGAAGGTGTCGTTGAAGCCTCAACAGTACCCTTAATACTGATTTCCAACCTTTTTTCTGTGTTGCTCCAGAGGATCTGAGCAATAATATGCTCATTATTCCTGATTAGCCATATTTTTTATTATCTAACTTTGTCAATTTAATGTTGACTTATTCAGCCCCACTGTATATTAGCAAATACATGTTTGAAACAAAATCTAAGTACAACCAGGCCTCTTTCCCATGACATATGGCATGTTTTCCTTAGAAAAGTATTGCATCCTAAATAAATGCACATCTCTGGGCACATAACCTTTTTTAAAAAGTAGATCAAAATATTCCATTTTGCTACACAGATGGTAAAATTAGTTAAACTCACAAAAAAATGGCAGATCTAAAGCTTTTACATTCCAATTGTTTTCCCTAATTCTCCTCAACATGATATACTGCTTTTCAAAAATCAGTGATTTAGCAGTGCTAAAGGCAGAAACACAGCAGTAATTTATACTTCAGATATTAAGGGCCCTGGGACCCAAATAGAAAGAGTTTATCAGGGACCAACATAGTAATTACGTGATTCAATCGCAAAATTCTTTTGTGACTTCTCCTGTGTTTTTTCCCCCCTTGGTGGAGGGAGGAGGTTGGTTATCATAAGAGTTTCATGGTTTTGATTTATGAACAAGTACCATTATAAATAATAAAATAATAAAATTGCACGTCAGCCAGGGATAAAGTTACTTATAGAAGCTAAAGTGAAGTAAAATAACTTGATTCTACTTAGAAAGTGCCTGTGGTTTACAGTTCAGGAAGAATTGAATGGCAATAAATTCTGTGTAAAGAAAGTTGGCCTGTCTTATGGATAAGGTTTTTATAAATACTTAAAATGGAATCAGCACACACCCTTTTGCCCATGCTGATTTTTGTTTATCCTTGCAACATATTTTGAAAGCTCTGCTCTACTGTGTAAGCCAGTAGGAGGCAGGGGCACTTGCACAGCATTTAAAACTCAAATATAAAGCATTTCCAGAACGTTATGGATGTGCTATGGGGTTTGAAGTTAATGTGAATGTCAGGCCAAAGTGGGGAGAACCTTACAAGATACTGAATAAGAAACTCCTATGCCATTTGCTATGAGATGAGAATTAAAAAAATAAAACATGGAAGGCAAAGAAGCAATTTTGTCTTCTTCAAGTATATCCTGGGAAACTACCTTGTCTGAAAGACAAAAAAGCCTGAATGATGTGTAACTGATTTTCTAGTATATTATGATTGATAATTGTTTTGATCAAGAAAAAAAAATGCCTTGGTAAATCAGTTGTAATGTTGCCCTCTGTATTTTTCCACAAAGTATTAGGCCTTTGTATAATATGTGCATAATTTCTATGAATCACAACCCGAATCATAAATAAAATGTTAATTTGTAGACACATTTAACTGTGCAGCAGATGGAAAAATAAGAATGTGTTAGAAAACTAGGTATTTGCAGAAGCTAATGAAGTTAATTGGTCTCATTTGACTACCTTATTTTCCCCAACCCCCTAAAGACTGGGCTTTTTTATTTCTTTAATTAAAAATGAGTTTGGTATGTTAATATTATAACCTTTCATTTTTTGCTAGTTTTCTATATAAATGTCTTATTTATAGAACCACCCTTAGGAGTCCAGTATTAGTAAGAACATTAGTAAACTGGGAGCAGTAAGAAGGGTGCTAATGCTATACAAAAGCTATTAGCCACATACATTGGGATAATATGTGCCTTTACGCCTTATTATTACTTCCCTGTCCTGTTTTCTTTTGATTATATAGAGAAAGGCCTATTTTTTTCTCTAGCTTGAAGAATGTTACGAGTAAAAATACATAAAATAATGACTGTTGAGTGGAATTTAATTTTTAAATATCAGTACTTGAACATATTTTGATTGGCTAAATTACATGGTAAATTCCCATTGAAATATCAACAGTATGAAATCAGAGAAATCATAGCCCTGAGCTAATCAATACCATGTGTGTAAATAATTTTCCCCAAATTATTTCTATTACAAGAAAAAGTTAAAAAGCAAAATATTTAGCTATTCACCGAAGAGTGCATTTTAATTAGAGCTTTATGTTTTGACTGCCACTTTGAAATATATAGTGAATACTGGATATACTGTTTCACAACGCAAAGGATCCTGGGACACTGTTTCTCTAATGTCATCACCAACATTACATTTGTATTGATTGACTATAATTTCGGTATAAGGATGATTGAGTTTACGCAAACTACTTAAGGTTTCAAAGGATTTGGATAATGTTACACTGTAGAGTTGGAAATTTCCTTGAATATTGTATCGTGAAAGAACAAAAACATGGCTTCAGTGCATTTATTAGGTCCTTGCTATATAAATAGGCACAAAACCCTCATCTTTTTTAAGTTAAGAGATCTTGGAATGGGTGACTCTAACAAACTCTGAGTTTACAAAGAGTGGTACGTTCTGTAGTGCTGAAATTGTTTATTCATCTGGAATGTATTAGAATCTTGATTAATAAGAAGACATCTGCAGTTTTACATAAAAAGTGGAGAGGGCAGTTTGCAAATAGAAATGGAAAAGGAGAAAGAAAAGTCACTTCTATCGAATGCTATTGTTTCCTTTTGACCAAACATTGTTCTTCCTGATAGTCCAGAGCAAATTGACTCATTTGCCCTATATAGCTATAGTTATAGAATCAATTTGGAGCTTAAAAATATCTGTAGCTATTTTTTTCCATAACCTTCCTGCATACTCCAAAGATCCAAGTAGAAGAAAAATTAGCACTTAATTGTCTTATTGTCTTATTGTTTGGTTGATGTGATATCAAACATGAATAGTTGCAAATCTAAACAGTGATAATTTCATATTAAATTTTAAATTTTAAAAACATTTTCACTCAGGATTCCTTTCTCTTATAATCATTTTTAAGCAAATGGAAGTACCTGAGGTCTGAGTACAGCAGGTAGCTTTTTTTTTCCACATGGCAAATCCAGGTTCATCCCTGGCACACATGCAGTCTCTGAACCTACCGAAAGCCCTGAACATCACCAGGTGTATCCCCTAAACAAAAACAAAGAAAAGTCAAATGGAAGCACCTGATTTCTGCATAAGATGTCTTACATTTCAAGATAGCAGTCTGTTAGAATGGGGCATGGAAATTCTGGTGTTTGAGTGAAATAAAAATCAAATCCTGTAAAATATGTGTAACTCATATATTTATAGAATGCTTTCCAGAATGTAGAGGTATTTTACAAAAGGGAATGATAAGATCAGAACTCACTCTTTGGAAGGTAACACATTTGGCAGCTAGTTTCTGAAGAATCTGGCACCCATACAGACATTAATCTCTAAGGCCAATAGGTGAAAGACTGTTACAGTTTTTGCTGGAGGCAGAAATTCATGCATATAGCAATCATTCTTATGGGAATAAAAGGAAAAAATTCTGAGCAGTTTAAAATATGACAGTTTTAAAGAAGAAGAACCCCAAACAAGAAAAATAGTTTATATAAAATCTATACCACAGTTGAATTTGGTGAGCGAATCTCTGATGATAATTCTTGTTTTAGATTCTTGCTGAAAGCTAATGGATGGCTGTATTTGGCCCACTATGTCAAAGATAATCAAATAATGCATAATAGATTCTAGAAGAAAATTTGCTTAGTAGGAAAAAAGTATTAATGGATTATGTAATTTAAAAAACAATGGACAAATCAAAATGATTGAAGAATGTGAAATTTATCACAGCCATTAAGTTTAACACAGCAGAGTTAAACTTATATTGTCAACATTAGAATATAATTTGTTTCAAATATAATTTTTTGCCTTAAGATTCTTTCCTCTCCTTCATTGCATTTAAGTTGATTTAAAATGGCCCAATTCTTTTTAGCAGAAACAATGGAATAGAAAGCAAATAAAAATCATATCAAATTTTTATCATTAGTATCTGGTTGATACAATTGACGACAATGCTGTAATACAGGTATGTAAATTTTTACCTTGAATATCAAATCAAGAAATTATTTGGACCCTGTCTATAAAATTTCTCTTGTCAACTCTGTTGTATAAAACACTTATATTTGGCTGTCATCTAATTTTTATTAGGAAAAGCATGTGCATTTGGCTTACAAGTTGTACTTTGCCACCACCTCCTATACTATATATTAATAAATCTTTTGATTACATTTTTTATTATGTGATAATATATGTCTGAGAATCTGCGAGCATTGTCAAATAGTCCATAGAATGAGTAGCTCTATGGAACTTTTTCCTTGGGAGGACTAGGATACAGCCATGTGACCACAGCCAGAGTAAAGGATATGATTGTGACTTTGGCAGGAGAGCAAGAGAGAGAGGGAGAAAATATCAATGATAATTGAATAAAATTCTCTTGTAGATAAATATAGAATATCAATATGCATGTTGAACTCACTCTATGGTAGCATGTTAGTAAGAGATAAGATTGGGAGATTCACAAGAAAGACATGGATCCTTGCAAGAGGTGGTAAAGGTGCTGGCAAGATTAATACAAATGACATGAGCCCTAAGCCAAAACTGAAACTTCAAAGAAGGTAGAACTAAGCTTTTGCTAAATAATAATGATAATAATGATAATAATATTATCTTATAGTAATAGCCACATGAATGGGCTTTGATAAGCCTTTATATATAAAAACAATCTAGAATACAGTCAACAGATTACTTAGAGGGGTGAATATAAAATAGACAAAGCAAAAAATAAATCCATGAGGGAAGATGATCTGGTCTATTTGAAAAACATAACTTGTTCCTGTAGCTCGTTGAGGTATCAGAGTTTATGTATAAGGTATAAGGTTATACCTTATACATTTGTAAATAATCATAAAATATGAATTGTAATGGCTTTGAGGAGTTAACCCACTTGTTTTAAAGTCTCTTCATAAAGAGCACAGATCTTTTAAAAACATGTACATTTTTAATGATTCTGTATATATTTATCTAAAAACCACACAATGGTAGATATCTCATTTTGTATACCTTCATATCTCATTGTCCAGCCAAAAAAAAAAAAACCTTGCTTGAATGTGTGAAAAAAATAAATAAATACATTTGAATGGGTTAAGAAAGCAATTTAGGGCGCCTGAGAGATAATACAGTAGGTAAGTCTCTTGCCTTGCATGCAGCCAACCTAGGTTTGATCCCTGCCGGCACATATGGCCCCATGAGCACAGAGCCAGAAGTAAGCCCTGAGCACTGCCAAGTGTGGCCCCCAAACAAAAACAAATGATGAAAGCAATTTAGGCTGTTTTGGCTAATATAAGTCACATCCTCACAGGTCTTTTATTATTCACCTAGCTGCAAAATGAATGTATAAAATGTCCATTAGATCAAGGACATCATAAATACGCAAAAGTATTTATAAAATGTAGTTTTTGATGACCAGCAATAAAATTAACGTAATTGAATATTTCTTTTTTTAAGAAGAGCCACACTGAGATGAAACAAGTTTGCATAAATGAGATCAATGAAAACTAGCTAGAACAAAGTTGAATCATAGATGTTTTTTCAGTTTCAAAACCATTAAAAGTTTATTTCACAAGTTGTTCACTTGCAATTCATCACATATTTTCCAATGGACAACACAAAACATGGGAATTGTGTTCTTGGGCTAACCAGTCTCCCTCCCTCCTTTTCTCTCTCATTCCCTTTCCCCCTCTCTCCCTCCTTCCCTTCCTCCCTCCATTGTATTCAAATGAGCTACCTTCCTTTTTCCCAGATGAGTATGAGGTTTAATGTATGGCCAATGTAGTAAAGGCACAGAACATACAACTATAGTTTGTGAATAATACAAAGGTTCCTGACAGCAGTGTGCTGTAGACAAAGTAAAACCCAACATTGTTTCTATTCTACCAATGTAAGTTTTTTTTTAAATTCCTCTATTAATGAGCATACTTTTCAAAATTTATCTTTTTGTGGGGAATCACTTTTTCTAATTTTCATAATGATGCTTCTGGTTTGTGCTAGAGGCTGTACAAAAAACAACAATGACTTCAAGCTTCAACCATAAGTTGTAATCATTTCATATGACAGTTTGAATTGGGAGTCTTATTTAGGAGGCCAGACTCACATGTCTTTAGGATTCACTGCTGGATCAGGAATTTCTGACCCTTTTCCTCTGTTTCATAGGCCCTGGGAGTAGAACTTTCACTACTCAGTAAGGCATGGGAACTGGTGCTGCAAAGGCCAGGATTTGGAGCTCCAGGTACAGGGGAGAGGTAGAGAGAAAATTTTAGGGCAAGTTGATAGCAGGAAGACTTCTGAATTCTGTATTTATAGGGAAAGTACTATGGTGGGTACAAGAGCAAGGCAGACATTGTTCCCTCTCTTCACCGTTGTTGGGAAGAAGGGAGATTTTTAGTTTCTCAGGGTCCTGGGGTGAAGACTTATAGCTGTAAAGAATGAGAAGCTAAAGTTTTAGTGCACAGTATTTACTCTCATTATTGGTAAGTTTGGCATTTTACAATCTGTTCAATTTTGTAAGTAAACAATTCATCAAGAATTTTTTTTAAATTACAGTTTAAGTAATATGTTTGCAATAGTGTTAAATTGCACTGTATTGCTATGTAAAATACTGCCCATGGTGGCCCTCTAGAACTGTCCTGTGTCATCTTTCCTCAGGTCTTCATTCTCTTATCACCCTCTCCTCCACTGTCTGTTAATCACTTTTCTATTGCAAAGCATTGCATTTGCCGTTGTTTGATATTGATGGTGGATTTTTTAAAATGGGTGTCTGACTCAGCAATGCTTAGTGCCTGGGACCACAGTGGTCCCTAAGGGAAAGGGTACAGTGCAGTACTAGGGTTTGAAGTCAGCACCTCACACATGCTAGGCACAATTGCTATAACTTGAGCTATCTATCCAGGCATATGAGATTATTATTATTATAATAGAACTATGTTTTAAAATGTTATAAATCATATGTATTGTTTTCATTTATCCTTTCTTACTTTTGGTTTTGAGAAAGCCAAAAAAAGAACAGACAAATCCTCAAATTTCACATTATGATGAAGACTTACAAACAACAAAACCAAGTCACATTAATTAGAACCGATTTCAATTAAAAAAATGGGAAAACAAGATACTTTGAGCTCACTTGGATGTGTGATATAGTAACAGTATTAATCAGTTGAATAATCCACATTAATCAGTCCTGCTTTGAAGAAAAATTATTAATCAACTTGATGATCTAAGCAATCGTTTGTGGAAATGAGTTTGGCTTTGAATTTAAAAAGTGATAATGGAAAAGTTAGAAAGAGAGACAGAAGAAAAGAAAAATAGTCTTATTCTAGAAATGCAAGATCTTATGCTGGAACAGAATGACTCTCAGCACGGATGTGTAGTTTTGAACAATAATTACCCTCTTAATAGTGTCCTCTTATCTCCATCTGGAGAGAAAGCCATATGTAAATGTTCTCATTGACAGGGCATACAGTCTTGTAGATTATCTCCTTTGCCCTTTCCTGAAAAACATGGTATACTCCAGAGACTAAAGAACACCTTATAAATTGAGACCATATGGGACATTAAAATGGCTTACCTTGAAGAAAAACTCCCATTTTCTTTGACTATATTTCTTTTATGTCAAACAAATATCCATTCGAACCATCCAGTTGCCACTGTGATGCCAGCAAGATGGTTGGCTTGATAGAAATTTTTAGATTTCCATTATAGTCTAGAAGTGCAACCACATCGGAGAACTATGGTTGTTTGTCTCATCAAGATGAAACCTTCCTAAATCTACTTGTAATCTCTTGATAATTAATAGAAATTCTCTTGGGTAAGGTGGGAATTAAAGATGATAGTCAATGGGGCTGGAGCAATAGCACAACAGGTAGAGCATTTGCCTTGCACGCGGCTGACCTAGGTTCGATTCCCAGCATCCCATGTGCTCCCCTGAGCACCACCAGGGGTAATTCCTGAGTGCAGAGCCAGGAGTAACCCCTGTGCATCACCGGATGCAACCCAGAAAGCAAAAAAAAAAAGAAAAGGATGATAGTTACAAAAAATATTTCCTAAAATTCTGTTTTCAGAAATGATCATGTTTAGAAGTCTTTTATTGATCTGACTGGAGGTCCTCTTGCATTTCTCCCAAGTACCAGTCTTTCACTTTACCTCCCTCCACTGTCCACATTTACATATGTCATTTGTATTTTGAGACCACAGCAAGTGGTCTACTTAAATTCAAACCTGTCACTGAACAATGAGAAAACCAAATTTTTTGTAAATCTAAGTCTTATTCTTTTCTCAAATATAGCACCCTTTGCTGCAAAATTTAAATCTTAGATATTTCAATGATTGAATGCTCCCCAGTATATAAGAAAAAAGGAGAAATTCGATTTATTGTATAAGCAAGACATTAGAGGTGATACATACACAAAGCATTAAGGTCGCTGTCTTGTATTTTACATGGAGTTGGTATTTTCATGCCAACAACTGTTTCTTTGAATCTTTGATCTCTTCTCTCAAAGGTTAACATTGTTAGAATACAGTTCTCAGCTTATCCCAAAAGTTCGTTTTCTGTGACTAGGCAGATGTGAAAGTTTGTGAACCTCAGAAAATCATGTTAAAAGAACTTGGTTTAGAAAAGATCACAGGGCGTGGATTTGGTTGATGACACAGGCTATTGAGTTCTTATAGAGAATTGTTTGTCTTTCGTTTTTAGATGGCTTTAATTCCTCCAAATTGCTCCTTGAATAATAGGAAAAAGGCAATTTGAATTTCAGTGACAGATTGGACATAACAGGTTGCAACTATTAGGTCTAATTTTACCATACTGAGAAATAAAATTGCCTAAACATAAACATCGATCACTGATGCAGTAAATTAATTTGTACAGAAAAAGTAGTTTAACTGCAGTGCACATTAAACATAGAAAATTTTCAAAATTACTGCTCTCTGAATTAATTTGTACACTTGTTTACTTGTTGAAAGCATGCATAAATTCTTCTTTGCTAAGGCAGTCTGAGTTCAAATGGAGTAAGATAGAAGTCAAAACTGGCAAGAAAATGCAGAGATGTGGAAGCCGCACGCTGCATCTTGAATGCTTGATAATAGTATATTTTTCTTTCCTTTCCATTTTTAATCCTATTCAGATTGTGCTTTCATTTAAAAAAATGTCCATGGATCACTAAAGATGTGCTTCTTTCTCTTATTATGACAAGATAAATGTGATGCTGTATTATTCTTCACTTATTTTTGCTCATTCTTGGCAATATAGAGCAATTCAGGGGGGTTTATGTTTTTGTTCCTCAATGAGTTTACATTCAAGAGGGGCCTAAGACTTGGAACTGTTGTCTTGTATTCATGAACAATCATCTGACCCCAAGAATTTCTTGTTATTTCACCAGTAAGGAAATGAATGAGCATGCTTTCCTCGTTACCTGCAATTCTATTATAAGGATCCATGGCCAGGTGTGGAGCAGATCTGTTCAGTTGTCCCAGCCACTGTGGGACTGGCGCTGGCACTGCCGTGAGCTTGATACCATCTACAGTTTTCAAGGACAGTGGTTCGATTCAAATACAATTCTGATAAGTGGCAGGTTTCAGTGTCTTTAATGCCTTGACAAGGGCATCACTCTCTGGAGAGGAGGTGAAGTAGTTTGGACAAGGATTTCGTCCCTGCTCTTTTGTGCTGACACACTAAGATAATGGACAATTAAGAGAGTATTCACTGCAGGTGAAAGGATGGGGTTATCGCTAATATAAAAGAGCCCATGGGGTGTTGGGATGAAGGAGGAGAGGAAAGAGGAATTCAAAGGAATATAGAACACAGATGAGATGTCTAATAACTGTTCACAGATTGCTCTTTCACATGCGATAATAATGAGTGATTGGAGTGTGCACTGTTGCTTGCTGTAACTTTAAAAAACATATCTGGTCCAGTGCAGTCACTACGAGGTGCCACTGGAAACTTGCACCTTTTCTGACTGGGCAGGTAGATGAGTGCAGAAAGTATGAAGGTTTGCCATTGCAGCATTTGGCTTTGAGGCCGCTTTCCATGGGATTTTGCAAATTGCCTCATGATAGTCTAGGTCAGTGATTGTCAACCTTGGCTGCATTATCCAGGGGCCCCAATTTGGAGGGTCTAATTAAATTGATCTGGGAAGAATCCGTAAAGTTTATAAGTTCTTAGAATGATTCTAATGTGTGCCCCAGTTGAGTTCTCTTGTTCCAGGAGGGCCAAGCTCCTGTAATGTTTGGATTGTCTAGAAAGCTGTGTGACTATTTAATAGATCTAAGCACTAGTGTTTGTGTTGCCATCAAAGAAGATGCAAGATGCCCATGTTTTTAATGGGCATCCAATGTCTATGTTGAATTCATAGTGTTGTCCCTTTTCTCTTGACTATTGCTCCCATTGTCTTGAGTTAATTTTTCCTCTTAGTAGATTATTGGGACTTTCTTCTCTGTGATAGTGGGGATAAATAACCTGTGATGGGAGACTCAGTGTCCTGGCAAAGGCAAATGGACAGTTGCATTTTTTAGGGTTATTAGACAACATAGTACAAGAAATTTAGCACTGATCTCTTAATCTGATGGAGGTGGATGTATTGTGTGCATATAAATGACAGGTCAAACATCCCTCCTTATATTATTTAATACTAATAAATGTGAGGGAAAGTTTTTCTAAAGTGAACACAAAAGAGGGTATTTTCTTTTGACTTAAACTTTCAGTTGTCTTCTGAGCCCTGAGCAACAGTAAGAGTGCACTGCCTCTGATAAGTATGGGTTCTCCTTAGCCTGCAGAGATGTGAGTGATAAGATAAGATGGCTTGAAAAAAATTAGTGCTTGAGGGGAAGGGGCAGGAGGAGAAAGTGTGCTAACTGCTTTGACTACAAAATAACCCTTGGTAGTCAAAGATAAGATACCTTGAGGTACTCTAAAGACCTTAAACAAGATGTAAATGAAACCAATAAAAATCATTTGAGATCAAGTCACTTTTCTACTCTCCTCCGATTTCCAGCTCTGACAGCCCAAGGCTTGATTTACTTTATGGAATTCCCATTTATTACAGAACCCAAGAAGTACAAGACACTGATAGGAGCCAGTTCAAGAAAATAAGTTATCTACAACTTCTAGAAAGATCTGAACTTGAGGTATTTAATCAGCAGATCTAGAGATACCTTCCTGAGTGGTAACAGAAAGTCTTGTCAGTTATAGGATATACCACTTCCACCCCTCTCTTTCCAGTTCAGATGTTCATTTGCTTTGTACTGTTATAGAACAGCCTTCTTCGTGTGAAATTAATATTTATTATTATTATTATTATTATTATTATTATTATTAGTTTTTGAGCCATCCCTGGCAATGCTCGTCCCTGGTTTACTCTTGGCTCTACACTCAGGGATCACTCCTGGTGTGACTTGGAGGACCATATGTGGTTCTGGAAAAATTGATCTCAGATTGGCCACCTGCAAGGCAAGTGGCCTACATTCTCTCTACCCCCCCTTTGTACAATTATTCATATAAAATGCTGTATTTCATAGTGGACTGATATTCACATCAAGCTAATATATATAACTTGAAAGTAATTATCAACCAAATCTTAGGAGATAAACATTTTTCATAAACACACTTGAAGCAAGCTGTTACTCAAAACTGTGATTCTTGACCACAGAATACCCAGCTGCTGTGTACTTGGGAACCCTTTAAAATGGTCATCATCTTTTCCTGGAAATTTATAAACTGCTGTTCACACCTCTTTTCTACAGAGAGGAAATAATTTATTTGAACTAATTGAACAGAAAAATAGAGAAGATTTGAAACTTGGACCCCACTACAAAGTAGGAGGAAATGGCTACAGGATGGGAAAAACAAGAAGCATCTCCCTGTCTTTTTGTAAATACTGGTTGGAAGAGCTGGGATTAGGTTGGGATTAAGTTTAATCTTTGGCTAAGGAAGAGAAAGCTGTTTTGTCACTGCTGTTTTAGTGTAGATAGAATAGCAAATACAAAAAAGGCAGACTCCAGCATAGCAAAATTGAGGCAGAATACTTAAATGTTTCAGGGAGAAATACAAGGTTACATAGAGATTTTTCAAGTTTGGGAATGCAAAGGAAGGACTTGTTTTAAGTTCTAAGTGTGGCTGTGTCTGGGATCTACCCCGCAAAATTTGGATTCAGTAAGCTTGGGATAGAGACTGGAAACATTTGTCTCTCCCTTTTATTTTGGATTTGGGGCCATACGTGGCAGTGTGTAAGGCTCATTCTTGCCTCTGTGTTCAGAGGTAAGGTAAAGGTAAAGGCCTTCCCGTTGATTGTCGATTTGCTCGAGCGGGCCCAGTAACGTCTCCATTGGAGACTTTGTTGTTACTGTGTCTGGCATATCGAATACTCTCGGTAGCTTGCCGGGCTCTCCGAGAGGGGCGGAGGAATCGAACTCGGGTCGGCCATGTTGGCCGCTTGTAAGGCGAACGCCCTACCCGCTGTGCTGTGTTCAGAGATCACTCCTGAATCATGGGATTTGGGGTCCACCTGGGGTGCTTAGATTGAACTTGGATAAGCCACATGCAAGGCAAGCACCCTACCCACTGTACTATGATTCCGGCCCCCAGGATCCTGCATTTTCAATAGACATTTGGGAGATGGGGCCGCAGATGGTAGGCGAATAATGCTGCCCTGGGTCATGGGGTTGGGGCAGAGGGTCAGTCCTTGATTTGTGTTGTGTTATGAAAACCACAATCGTCACTGAGGACAGGCAGCTTCAGCCCTCCTCATTGTGTGTCCTTCATCAGGATGAATGGCTGAATGGTGGGGAATGTGTCTCTGGAGACAGGAGCACAGGACAGTAAAGCCGATCCTAGAGCCCTTTGATGGCACCATCTCATTTGCTTTTCTTTGCCAATCCCCCCTCCTCAATGGAGAGGACAAGGCAGGGATGAGGAAGAAACATCATTAATGTTTGTATATTTTCTGCCCAGTAGCCAGATGTGAAATCAGGTTAAGAAAAAAGCTGTTAGGATTTGTCAGCAGAAGTTTATGGTGGATAGGATTGCAAAGTTTTACCTCAGTTAGTGAGTATACATATGTTAACATAGTAGGTTTTGTCATAGAAAAAAAGCATAGTATCTTTAACAATAAAATGAATCATGCTAAACACTGTTTTTGATTTTATTTCTCTGTAAAAGCCAGGTGACTCAGTGGCACTTGAATTCATAGTTGTTTTAGGAGGGTTGGGTTAGGGGAGGATGGACTTTTCTAATGGAGTTTTTTTTTTTTTTAATATGCTGCACTCTTGCATTTGGATTTAGCTCTGCAGTCAGCTAACAACTTAGAAGTTATGGTTCCCTACTCATCCTCATTGACCTGTGGGGTTTTGTAATATTTTTTTTTCAGTCTGTAAAGTTAGCACTTTTTCATTTAAAGGTTAAGACTTCTCACAGGTCGTAAACCTGATGTTTTATACATGTGAAAAGTTAGGAATGACAGCCTTGACTTTCTTTTCTCTGTGTAGGCTTCAATCAAACTCACTTATTTTCTGTCTTTCTTTTTTTCTCTTTTGGATCCCTCAAGGAAGACCCAGCGGTATGCCTAGCCCATGCCAAACAACATCAGGTTATTTCAGAGAAAAGAGTAGAGCTGAAATTTTAGCAGGGAGTTTCCTGCAAATTCATAAAGCAGCCCGTTCTCAGAGACAGCACCGCAGCAGCCAGGCTCCCAGGACCGGGATTCTAGGTTTAATGTCTTTGAGTATAAGAAATAAGTGTTTGCAAGGGACACACCAAGAAGTCTTACACAGATATAGATGTGCTTTGCTATCATTTCTCCCCTTTCAATGGCAAAGATACCTTGCTTTAGATTTCTCAACTATTAGGATTGGTCTGTTTCATGTAAATTAAATAGGATTGTTTCCAATTTCTTTTTATCTGATTAGAATTTGTTCATTTGCTCTTATTAAGATCATAAAAGGTAAAAAGGTAAAGGCCCTCCCGTTGATCGTCGATTTGCTCGAGAGGGCCCAGTAACATCTCCATTGGAGACTTTGTTGTTACTGTGTCTGGCATATCGAATACTCTCGGTAGCTTGCCGGGCTCTCCGAGAGGGGCGGAGGAATCGAACTCGGGTCGGCCATGTTGGCTGCGTGCAAGGCAGACGCCCTACCCGCTGTGCTATCGCTCCAGCCCATTAAGATCATATTAGCACATTAAGTTTTTAGTGCAATTTTGTGCACTTTGCTTTGTGTCCCATATGTTAGCTACCAGAGGGTAGAAAGTGCCATATAATTTTGAAACATGAACTGTTGGATCACCTAATTACCCCTGACCTTGTCACAGATTCCAGCCATGTTCAGAGTGGTTATTGTGGCCACAATGCCTTTAAATTCTTATCTTGCTCAATACTTTTGTCATGTGTAAATATCTTGGATGTAGATAAAGTAAAATAGTAAACATGGTATACTGGGGGGCCATCTGAGGCCTGGTTCTTGCCAGTAGTTTTGCGAAATACTTAATTATTTATCTATATAATTATATATACGTACATATATCCAATTTAATGAAATACATGTTTTATATACATGTATACATATAGTAAAATATTTGTTGGTAAATGGTGTCATAATCTTAAATGTTTTTATTAAGACATAATTATAGTTTTACTCATTTAGTGGCAGATTGCTATAATTAATACATTGTAATGATATATATGTATCTGAAATGTTATAAACTTAGTTTCGCATGAATCGTTTAGTCTATTATAAACAGGTAAATCTGCATAAAAGATGCTGGCGAGATTGTCCAGGGTTCTATAGTTTTGCATGTGGCCAATGAAACTTTATCCCTGGCACCACATATGGCCACTGGGTGTGGCCCCAAAACAAAACCAAAGAAAAATCAAACAGAAACCAAATCTACGTGAAGTAATACATGCACACAACTTCTGTAGTCTGTAGCACTACTTTTGTTTATTTGTTTTTGGTCCACACCTGTCAGTACTCAGGGCTTACTCCTGGCTCTGGGCCTAGGAATCACTCCTGGAAGGGCTCAGGGGATCAGGGATTGAGCCTTGGTCAGCCACATGTAAGGCAAGTGCCCCAGCAGCCCTACTATCCAGAGTACTAGCCGTACTCTGATCCATCTGTAGCATTATTTTAATTAGTACTGGTTCTCATAAATAAATTACCAAGATTGTTAACAATAAAAGAGATAAATGAACTAATTGAATTTTATTTCCATTTCTCCTTTATTATTATGATCATCATTATTGTCATTATTACTTGTGGTGCCAGGGATAAAACCCAGGGCCACACACAATCAGGGCAGGTGCCTATTGCTGAGCTGCATCCCTCACCTGGATTTTCTTTTTCTTATTTGTTTTTTGAGGCCATACCTGGCTTTGGCTCAGAGTTTACTCCTGGCTCTGTGTTCAGGGCTTACTCCTGAGGGTGTTTGGGGGACCATCTGTTTTGCTGGGAGACGAACCCAGGTTACTTTTGCACAAGGCAAGCACCTTACCCACTGTACTATCTCTCTGGCCCCAGCAAAAGCTCTTTTTATCATTTGAGTTTCTAAGACTCCTACCTCATCCTTTTAGTTTTACGATGTAAGTCATAACTGTTAGTATGAAAGTTAGTGATTCTGGTGAAGTGCTGTGATGATTGTATCTTGTGTTGATGCCTTAATTATTAGTATTTGTGTCTCTTTATACACTCAGTATGAAGCTGACCCAATGTTTCTTGGATTTTTTCCCTTTTAATACCACCATAGCTTATAACATCTTTTAAAATGCACAAACACTAATTAAGGAAAGGACAGCGTGAGCTCTTTTAGTCGCAGCTGCTGGTTGGTTGACTGGTCCACTCACTGGCTTTTACTCTTCAGCTTGACAACCTGGGTGGATCAAAGGCTGTGCCTCAAAATAACAAATGGATATTGGTAACAGACCATGAGGGTTCCTGTGATATACTACACATATAAACATCAAATCAAGATAAGTAAAATCCATTGTATTGTGATATCAAATGGATAATTGTAGTAATATTTCCCCCCTAATCTTTGTAACAGCTTTTTCTATATTAGCACACCGTATTTATCACTTTACTGCACAATGAACCCACAGGGGGTGCTAATTGGTCATTAATTAAATTTTAGCCTTTCAACACTTTTGTATTCTCTAGTGACTTTATCTGCAGTGAAGTATACAGTGTGGCCTTTTTTAAACTGCCGAAAATTGATGTTAGCTTTCCTGATGCTGTGTATGTGGTGCAGGTGAAATTCAGCTTGAGTCAATGCATTTCAAGACTGTTCAAATGCTGCGTGAACACAAGTTTTTCCACAAAAAAATCCTGATGGAACCAACGTCCATGTACTGGGAAAGTGTTCAGCAGTATAGTGTAACACATCAAAACATTTTCATACACTAGGGTCCATTTTGATCACTTTGAAAATTCTTGTGGATAATAGGTCATTAGTTTGGTAGAACTTTCTGAAGTCCTGCAGTTGACTAATGAAGCCATTCTTTTTATTTATTTATTTTTTTGCTTTTTGGGTCACACCCGGTGATGCTCAGGGGTTACTACTGGCTCATGCACTCAGGAATTGCTCCTGGCGGTGCTCAGGGGACCATATGGGGTGCTGGGAATCGAACCTGTGATGGTCATGTTGGCTGTGTGCAAGGCAAACTCCCTGCCCGCTGTGGTATCGCTCCAGCCCCTAATGAAGCCATTCTTAAGCCATTCTTTTCCCCGTATTTATCCACCTAAATTTGGCTTTCCTAGTAGTAGTAATAGTTTAGTACATTTTTATATTTTAGCAGCTCAGAAAATTCTTTAATGTCTTATTTGATCTTAGGTTAATTAGGTTGAAACTTTGTTAATTATAATTTTTAAAAGCGCCCAAGTTTAAAAATATAAGTAATTTCTCAAATTCATAAGAAGTACAGGATCAGAAATACAGTGCAATAGATGTGGTGCTGGCCATGCACACACACACACAGCTGACCCCTGTCAGCTCTCTGGCATCGCATATGGTACCCTGAGCATCATCAGGGTTGCTTCTGAAACACAGAGCCCCTGAGTACCACTGAGTGTGGCTCCCTTCGAGAAATATTATGTAACTGCATAGTAGGTGCTTAATGTTGGACAAGAAAGTGAAAGAACAGAAAAATAATTAAGGAACTGCTTAAAATTCTTTGTGGTATGAGGTCACATAAATACAAGACTATAAAGTGCATGTCTTACTGAAAATCAGAGATAAAAAGAAAAAAAAACAAGAGTCGGAAAATTGACCTTGATGATGTGTGTCATTATAAGGGAAAGATAAACATGTTAATGCAGAACACTCACAGTCACAGCCCCTAAGCAGATGTGGAATTCATGACTGCCAATTATTGAGTGCCAAGGCTGGTGCTTATCATTAGTTATATATATTTTTCAGTGGGCCAGAAGATAGAAAAAGTAAAGGAGTTCTCACCCCCACCCCCCAACATAATTGGAAACCACTTTTCCTTCTGTCTGGCTTCAGAAACACCACGTCTCGATTTCCATGAGTGAGATGATGACTGTTTTTGAACTGGTTTCACGTCAGCTTTTTCCTCTGATTGGAGAGGCGGAGTTAAGTGTGAACTGCTTAAGAATGCGCTATTTTCTGTTTAATTTGGCTGTGGAAGATGGAATTCATTGAGCGCCGTCTGTTCAAATGAACTTTAAGCAACAGCAAACAAAACATTTGTACTTCTCTCTACACACGTAATAGAAATTGTCTGGTGGAAGAGGCAGTACGGATAGAAAGAACCAGAATTGCTTGCAGAGGACAAGGGACCTGATAATTTTTTACCTCTTATTTTGTCTCATCTGAGAAAAGTGAGCTTCTCTTTTATTAGGGAATACTGAGAGGAAAAAAAAAAAAACCTCTGAGCTCTTATTTCTGGAATTTCTCTTAAGACTGTTGGGGAAAAAGGTGCATTACCAATTCCTGCTCTCCACAGCTGCTCTCATTATTGGGGGGCCACCTCTTTTTCTCACAACCTGTTAATGCACTTAAATGGTCCTTCAAGAACAGTTTGGGATATTTCAGAATTGAAAAGCATGTGTGACTTATAAATAAATTTAAAGTTCTCATTTCTCTTTTGAACACCCAGTAAAGCATATTCATTTTCAAATAGTTAAGTGAGTTCTGTGACAAAGGAGTGAACTTTATGTGGAGCTGTTGATTTTTTAAAAAGCCAAACAGGAAGCATGATGGTTACACCAAAAAGGATGGAAGCTTTCTAAAACTGTTGATATTTCAATTTGACTATGAAAGGAAGCAATTGTGTAATAACACATAATGGTTTATTTAGAATGACCATGTCTTTTGAGCAATTTAGACCATTGCTTTTTAAAAAATTACTGTATGATTGGGTCGGATGAGTTTAAATATGATGATGTTAAATTATAACTGTTGACACTGACATCCCTGTTGCTTGTGTTTATTGTGTGTCAAATTATTGTACTCTTCCAGTAGTTCCTAAATTATCTTATCATTGGGGCACATCTTTAGATTTCCTTTAGGATTCTCAGCTGATCCTAAGGCAGATCAGTGAGTTTACTGATAGGAGCAGAAAAACTATAAAATCTATTTAGTATAAAATTGAGAACTGCTACAACAATGGCAGAAATACAGAACGTAACTGGCAGAAAGAAATAATTATTTTAAACTAATGTGGAGTTCATGTCAAAATTTGCTTTGGCATCTCCTGACTTACTCTATCATTCAACACTTACAAAACTAATCTACTAAATTTATTTTGATGTTAAAAACTGTGATGATTATATTGCTAAGATTTAAAGGAGTGGAGTGGTAGTTCCAAAATTACATACTTGCCTTTAGATTTATGTGGCAAAATACTTGTTCCAAGGTTATCTGTCTGTGAAGACCCAAGATTATATCTTATGCATGATGATTTAATACTTGGAGCACAGTCAGCATGGATTTGTGGTCCATTAATTTTTAGATATCAGCAACTATTTATATTTTAGTTTCTTTATGACTGAATATACAACTGTGAATGCTTAAGGCACTGAAGATATCTATTGGGCCAATCCTTAGAGCTAATAGCTCAGTGCTTCCATTAAAGGAAAGAATGTTAAAATTGCCACATACGCAGTAGACGTGGATACAGAAAAACATGCATGCAACACATATAAATCTTTTTGTTTACATATGCAGCTTTTCTTTCAGCAACAATAGGTGCCCTAGAAACATTCACTAACCTTTGTAACACCCTAGAGGGCAAGTATCAAGAATTATTATCTTCATATTGCAGGTGAAACACTTAGGTAGGGGCAGATTAAATGACTTGGCCAGGTCACTCTCTTAAGTCTGTTATGAAGCTAGGAATAAAACTCCAGACCCTTGACTTTCCGGTCGCATTTTGAGTCACCACCCTCATGGCAAACAAAAGTAGCAGACCAGCTCGTATCTGTGCCGCTTTTCCTCACTTGAAAAGTAACCGTTGATGTAAATCCTGTCCCTGTTAAGGAAGCCTTGCTGTGTGGTACTTGCACACACATGATAGGGAGTCCCTGAAGGACAGTTTGGAGAGTACTCTGCCGTTACAATGAATGAGCTCATGTAGAAAAGGATATCAGTAAGCCAGCTTCTTCTGGGTCCAGACATAGGGAGAATGAAAGTGTCCATAAGTTTCCTTAATGTCAGAGATTCAGACCATTTCTTTTAGCATCTACAGTGATTTAAGCCAGCTTGTCATTGTAGTTTCTTCTTCATAATTGCACACGGCCCTCTTGATTGCCTTTAGCATTCTGGAAGGCTTGAGCACTTTCCCTGCAGAAGGATGCTTGCCAAGCACATGGCAGACCTCAGATGTGCTTAATAGTTCAAGATCAGAATTAGCATCACCCTAAACTGACCTCCTTTTTTGATCTTCTAGCTAATTTTTCATTTCTGCCTCCTTTGATTAGACTTGTGGAGAATAGTTAGGGTGCGTTGCATTTCTTATCATCAGTGGCAGGTTGTAAATCAGGACTAGGAGGTTCCCATCGACGTCGCCACCATATGACCATTCATGTGGTCTGCTTGTCTGTGCGTCCCCGGTTGCGGGTTAAAAGTCTCCTCCAACCTCTGCTTCCTCTCCCCAGGTTGGCACCAGAGGCACTTGGGGCTCACATCACAAAGGTACTTTGTGCTCGGAGCCTTTTCTTTTTTCCTACTATGGAATGCCTCCTCCTAGCATGACTTCACTTTTCTGTGGGTGAGCACTTTCCCCCCATAAATATGACCGAACAGGTGTTGCTCGGCTGCTAACTGAGTTTCCAGCTGTCCTTCTGCAGCACAGACCCGGCAAAATCTGTTGTTTCGTCCTTTTAGGCAGACAAGAGAACCATCAAGGCTGCGGTGGAGGTCTTCCTTGCAGGATATGGCAGCTTTGTTGCCAGAAGATGGTCGGGAAGGCTGGCTGGCTAACAAAGACAGGCCTTCAGCGACTGGGTGTAGTTCCAGGGCTGCATCCCCTTTGGCAGGAGCACAGAGGCTGCTGCAGTGTGGCCAGCCAGCAAAATTAGGAAATAAGGACCTCTTTTATTTACTCAGGCTGCTGAATCATGGGCATTCCTGTCTGCCTGGAGAAAAGTCAGGCGGCTCTACTTTCCACTGAAAGTCTCAGGAGTGTTGGAGACTTTCATCTCGGAGTGTTCACACACTTGTTTTAATGTGCTTTATGGAAATGGTGAAACTCAGCAAGTACGGTTGCTGTAGAAAAACATCTGCACTAACTATGCATACACATTTGCATCTTTAAATAGACTTTTTAGGCCATAGAGCTGGTTTTCAGCAATGCTTTTTTTTTTTTCTGTCCATAAGAGCTATGTCTCTGAGAGTTGGTTAGTGTGGAGTGATTCCAAAAATTAAAATTTAACATGGTCATGTTAAGTACTTCACATTGAAATGCAGCAAACTTGCCATAGCACAGAAAGCCATTCCTGGTAAGTAGCACTTAGCGGCTACCAAAGGGAAAAAAAGTTCAAATGTATTCAGACGGGAGTTGAAAGAGTCTTCCAGAGTTTCTTCCCTATGCAGAAAGAACTTGAAATTATTTAAATTTGTATTAGCCTTTTAAAGATAGTTTGTGTTGTGACTGCCAAGAAGCTTAACTTAATGGAGACAGTTGGTTTTCAAAGACTAAGATAGACCTCAGAGAATGTTGGCAAAAACACCACCACCACAAAAGTCTTGGGAGAGTCTGATACCCTTAGAGCATGAAGGAGTCCCTCTGGGAATTTTGGGAGTGAGTTCCTTCTGTGTCCCTGGGAGAATAGGTCCATTTATAGTGCTCGCAAATGAGTTCTTTGCAATTTAGATTCTAAAACAGAAATCAGCCTTTCATGAGACCTTTGTTTATTTTTCTAAAAGTAGCATTCCCTGCTCAAACTTTTTACTTCTGCTCAATTTGCTCCATTCCCCAAACTAAATCTTATGAATTTTGTAGGTGAGTTTTCTGGATTTGGGTTATAAAAGGGACACATTACCTGTGGTTTCACTCTCTTACTCCTAGATGCAAGTAATAATTGGGGGTGGGGAGGAGGAAGGATAGAGGGGAGGGAGAGAGTAAGGTCCAGTTCTCTTGAATTCTGGTTTAAGTGAAAAAGTGGTTTAAGTGATCCTAGTTCTCAGCTCACTTGACAGGTAACAGTTTTAGGTAAGCCTCAGAAAAAGCTTTGCAATAGATATGGTCAGGCATGGCCCACAGACTAGAGCCCGCTTTAAGCCTGAGCCCATTGCCCAGTTTGCACAGTATTTATGATGGCCCACTGCCTTCCAATTCTTTGTACACTTGTATTGTAATATATCATATCTGGACACAATATTCAATTTAATAATGAATTCACTTGCTAAATTTTCAGACTTAAAAGTTATTTTCTTTCAGTCTAGATGAATGACAAATTCTGATTCACTGTTTTCCCCAACTGTATGAATGACATGATGTGTTTGGAAATATTTTTTAGGTGAAACAACAGGATGCAAACATTAAAGATAAATTTGAAATGTGGTAGATCACATTTAGAATACTAAGCAAATTGAATAAATGGTAACTTTTCCAGTTTGGGAAAATATTTGAAAATGGTTTATTTTAGGTGTAACAACTTGAGGTGTCGTTGTTTCTATTAAGGAGGAAGCTAAAAGTATTGCTGAGGTTAAACTTTTTTCCCTCTATATGTTGGGTAATGAGTTTGTCTGCATATATTCTTCATATGGATATACCGTTAATGTGAAATCAACACCCAATCAGACCCTTTTTTCTGCTGGAAACAATTTGGGTTGTAGAGTCATATAAACAAGGATGGAGAAATCATGTCGTTTTCAACTTATATTGCGAAGCTTTGTTGCAATGGGCAGGAGTCCAGGAATGGTGTTTGGTTGTTTTCTCAGAGTTAGATGGTTGCCATCTGGCATTGATAGTGAGATGGTGTTGTCATCAGTTTCTAGATGCAGGAAAGGAATGATCCTCATCTGTTTCCTGTGGATAAGCAAGAGGTTGATAATCTAGTAAAATCTTGTTACCTTAAAGAAAGCAGACATGGAATTTGTTTATATAATGCTTGCCAGTTTCTACTTTTATGTTCATGATTTAGCTTGCTTGTGAACTTTAGCTTTGAAGAATTCAAAAACTTACTTGTTCATATTCTCCTCGAAGGATATCAGAATATCCTGATAATATGCCAGTTTAACCTGTTATTCTAATAGACTCATGCTATCCCCACTACCCCCTCTCTTCGCTTTGCTCTTCTCCACATTTATGGAAAAAATTGTGCTCTTTTGCAGAGTAAAAGCTTTTACAATTTCGTCCTATCTTAAATGATAGATTGTTTTAAAAAGCAAAAGAGATGTTTCACAGCCTCTTTGAGAAGGTCCTATTTTTCCACTTGGCTGTTAAGAATGCATCAAAGAGTGCACCTTTGCTAAGAACATAGTTAAAAACCCACCTAATAGAAGGTAAAGTCACTTTATGGATAACAGCCTAAGTTTATATCTGGCTTTCAGGCTTGTTTGTCTTCTCTTTGTTACTCATAAATCTTTCAGCATTTACCATAATCATTTATCACTTTTCCTGTTTCCAGTTTTTCACAAGTTGCTTTGTCTCTGCTCACCTCAAAGTGCAGGTCCTGTTTGGCTAAGGAAGTTCACGCTGCTGAAGCTTTTTCAAAAGGAAGAAATGGTGGGCCACCTCTTGAACTTTCCAAACAAAATACACTATTACAATCTGGCCCTTGTGAAACTCTCATTTTTTCTTGATCCTGGCTGATCCTAGCTACATGTAATATCTAGCAGTACCCTTCTAACATTTAATAATCCATTTCCTGGCCTATGGTATTCGAATCTTTCAGTTATTGAAGAAATCCTAGTTGTCTTTCATTACACAAAACATAATTATTATTGTGTTTTCTGTCTTCTTTCATGTGCTTACTTTTTAATATTTTTTTGCTGAAAGCAATAAGGTCTGTATCAATAAGAACCCCATAAAAGATTTTGGTCCTTCAGAATTGCCTTTTTCTATAAAAACAAGCAAAATGCAGAGGGAATTTTTTATTAAATATTAGACATCTGGGTTGACTGCATTAATTTTAAATCATTCCTGTAATATTTCCTCTTTTCATTTGGTTCTTCAGATGCTCACATAATATGCAAATCATTTTAGAATGAATACAAAAGAAACATTAAATATATTAAAATCTGCATTTTAATAAAATTGTCAGTACGTAATATATACCTTGCTTCTAAGGAAGAATGATAAAAAGTAATAAAAGGGTAATTTAGACATAGAACTATTTAATATCTTTTTATATTTTACAACCTAGTAAAAAGTCAATGTAGAATTAAAAACCTGTGGGCTCAGATTTGAAAATTTTACACTCAGATATTCTCCTCTCCATTTTTCTGCCTGACAGGTTCTAGATGATCCAACTATTTTGATATGGTACAGTAAGCTCATTGAATTATTTCTAAATTGTGTGAGACTTTTAAAAATAGGGGACACTTCCAGTGATTTTTTTGGGGGGAGCACACTCAAGGCCATGTGTTCTATCACTTCAGCCACACCCCCAGCTCCTCTTTGTTGGATTTTCAAGATGTAAAATGAAATGTCCTGTTGCTTCTCTTTGCAGATGGTGTGGATGTTGAAGATGATCCCACTTGCTCCTGGCCTGCTTCCTCTCCTTCCAGTAAGGACCAGACTTCCCCCAGCCATGGAGAAGGTTGTGATTTTGGAGAGGAAGAAGGTGGCCCTGGACTCCCATATCCATGCCAATTCTGTGACAAGTCGTTTAGCCGCCTCAGCTACCTAAAGCACCATGAGCAGAGCCACAGTGACAAGCTGCCTTTTAAATGCACCTATTGCAGTAGGCTGTTCAAACACAAGCGGAGCCGAGATCGGCACATTAAACTGCACACGGGGGACAAGAAGTACCACTGCAGTGAATGTGATGCTGCGTTCTCCAGAAGTGATCACTTGAAGATTCACTTAAAGACTCACACATCCAACAAGCCATATAAATGTGCCATTTGTCGCCGTGGGTTCCTGTCCTCTAGTTCCTTACACGGACATATGCAGGTTCACGAGAGGAACAAGGACGGTTCCCAGTCGGGGTCCCGCATGGAGGACTGGAAGATGAAGGACACTCAGAAGTGCAGCCAGTGCGAGGAGGGCTTTGACTTCCCCGAAGACCTCCAGAAGCACATTGCAGAGTGCCACCCAGAGTGCTCCCCCAATGAGGATCGGGCAGCCCTCCAGTGCGTCTACTGCCACGAGCTCTTTGTAGAGGAGACCTCCCTCATGAACCACATGGAGCAGATGCATGGTGGGGAGAAGAAGAACTCCTGCAGCATTTGCTCCGAGACTTTCCACACAGTGGAGGAACTGTACAGCCACATGGATAGTCACCAGCAACCGGAGTCGTGCAATCACAGCAACAGCCCTTCCCTGGTCACAGTGGGCTACACCTCTGTGTCCAGCACGACTCCGGATTCCAACCTCTCAGTGGATAGCTCAACCATGGTGGAAGCTGCCCCACCAATCCCAAAGAGTCGAGGGAGGAAGCGGGCTGCTCAGCAAAGCTCTGACATGGCAGTGCCCTCAAGTAAGCAGGCGAAGGTTACCTACAGCTGTATTTACTGCAACAAGCAGTTATTTTCGAGTCTGGCAGTTTTGCAGATTCACCTGAAAACTATGCATTTAGATAAGCCAGAACAGGCCCACATTTGTCAGTATTGCTTGGAGGTGTTGCCCTCACTCTATAACCTAAACGAACATCTTAAGCAGGTGCATGAAGCTCAGGATCCAGGTATGATTGTGTCTGCCATGCCTGCCATAGTCTACCAGTGCAACTTCTGCTCTGAAGTTGTCAATGACCTCAACACTCTTCAGGAACACATCCGATGTTCTCACGGATTCGCAAACCCTGCAGCAAAGGATAGCAATGCATTCTTTTGTCCCCATTGCTACATGGGGTTTCTCACTGACTCTTCCCTTGAAGAGCATATAAGACAGGTCCATTGCGACCTCAGTGGCTCCCGATTTGGGTCTCCGGTACTTGGGACCCCAAAAGAACCTGTAGTAGAAGTCTATTCTTGTTCCTATTGTACAAATTCACCCATATTCAACAGCGTTCTTAAACTGAATAAACATATCAAAGAGAATCACAAAAACATTCCCTTGGCCCTGAATTACATTCACAATGGGAAGAAATCCAGGGCTTTGAGTCCCCTGTCTCCTGTGGCCATAGAGCAGACATCTCTTAAGATGATGCAGGCCGTGGGAGGAGGGCCTGCCCGTCCCACGGGAGAATATATCTGTAATCAGTGTGGTGCTAAGTACACTTCCCTTGACAGCTTCCAGACTCACCTGAAAACTCATCTCGACACTGTGCTTCCGAAGCTGACCTGTCCTCAGTGCAACAAGGAATTCCCCAACCAGGAGTCCCTGCTGAAGCACGTCACCATCCATTTCATGATCACCTCAACGTATTACATCTGTGAGAGCTGTGACAAGCAGTTCACTTCCGTGGACGATCTTCAGAAACACCTGCTGGACATGCACACCTTCGTCTTCTTCCGCTGCACCCTCTGCCAAGAAGTGTTCGACTCCAAAGTCTCCATCCAGCTCCACCTGGCCGTGAAGCACAGCAATGAGAAGAAGGTGTACCGGTGCACGTCATGCAACTGGGACTTCCGCAACGAGACCGACCTGCAGCTCCACGTGAAGCACAACCACCTGGAGAACCAAGGGAAAGTGCACAAGTGCATCTTCTGTGGCGAGTCCTTCGGCACCGAGGTGGAGCTGCAGTGCCACATCACCACACACAGCAAGAAGTACAACTGCAAGTTCTGCAGCAAGGCCTTCCACGCCATCATCCTGCTGGAGAAGCACCTGCGGGAGAAGCACTGCGTGTTTGAAACCAAGACTCCCAACTGCGGGACGAACGGGGCGTCTGAGCAGGTGCAGAAGGAGGAGGTGGAGCTGCAAACCTTGCTCACCAACAGCCAGGAGTCACACAATAGTCACGATGGGAGCGAAGAAGACGTGGATACCTCAGAGCCCATGTACGGGTGTGACATTTGCGGTGCAGCCTATACCATGGAGACACTGTTGCAGAACCACCAGCTCCGGGACCACAACATCCGGCCCGGAGAGAGTGCCATCGTGAAGAAAAAGGCCGAGCTCATTAAAGGGAATTATAAGTGTAACGTGTGCTCGCGAACCTTCTTCTCGGAAAACGGCCTCCGGGAACATATGCAGACCCACCTCGGCCCCGTCAAGCACTACATGTGCCCCATTTGTGGAGAGCGGTTTCCCTCCCTCTTAACGCTCACTGAGCACAAAGTCACGCACAGTAAGAGCCTGGATACGGGGAACTGCCGGATTTGCAAGATGCCTCTCCAGAGTGAAGAGGAGTTTTTAGAGCATTGCCAAATGCATCCTGACTTGAGGAACTCCCTGACGGGGTTCCGCTGTGTGGTCTGCATGCAGACGGTCACCTCCACGTTAGAACTCAAAATCCATGGGACATTCCATATGCAAAAGACAGGGAACGGGGCCGCCGTCCAGGCCACAGGGCGTGGCCCGCACGTCCAGAAACTGTACAAGTGCGCCTCATGCCTCAAAGAATTCCGTTCCAAGCAAGATCTGGTGAAACTTGACATCAACGGCCTGCCCTATGGCCTGTGTGCTGGCTGCGTGAATCTCAGTAAGAGTAGCAGCCCGGGCATCAATCTCCCTCCCGGCTCCAATAGAGCAGGCTTGGGCCCGAATGAGAATCTGAGTGCCATGGAGGGGAAAGGCAAGGCCGGGGGACTGAAGACGCGCTGCTCGAGCTGCAATGTAAAGTTTGAGTCTGAAAATGAACTCCAGAACCACATCCAAACAGTCCACCGGGAGCTTGTGCCAGACGGCAACAGCACACAGTTGAAAACTCCGCAAGTCTCACCAATGCCCCGAATCAGCCCCTCCCAGTCGGATGAGGTAACTTGCCTTTCTAATGTTTTGCTATTTAACCTCCTCGAGAAGCTGTACCCGCTCTATGTTTACACTTTTCCTCAGCCTTCTTTATTGTCATGTGCCAGTAGATGCTTAGACTGAAATGCAATGGTTTGTTTCCCCCATAGCCATTAGCTAGCAATTACTTGCTTCTTGATAAGCAGCATTTTGGCTTGAATGGTGCAAAATAGGACTAATTCCAGTCTCCCTAGGATATTGTCTTCTCTATGACTGAAGAGACCAGAGCTCATGCCAACACCACTGAGATCTGGAATCTCAGCATAGCTTCACCGCAAGTTGAAATCCCCAGCTATGACTTGTGTGTATGGCAGAGAGATAATGACATAAAAGTAAGATACTATGAGCCAACATGCTGGCTTAGAGTAAATTAAAAAGAATATATATATTTATGGATAACAAATTGGGTAGGGGTGGCATTTTAATACCATGTTGTCAAGGCTCACTGTTTTTTCTTTGTCTTTTGGTAGTTAGGGAAATATTTTCTCACACCAGGATTTTTTCAAAGCCTCTATTTATTAAGCACCACATGCCCAGTGTTCTTAATAAAAGGTGCTGCCCCCGAGTCTTCGTTCTTCAGATTTGGATTTCAAAAATTTATGTGTAGTCCCCCCCCCACCCCCCACCCCATTAGCTTTAGAGAAATTTAGTTTTCCTTGTCACCTTGAGTTAAAAAAAAAGTTTATTTGCAATGAAATAGTTTTCGAAGTCATCGTTCCTTAAAGCTGAGCAGAAGATGGGACATTTCATCATTTTCTTTTTATACTTTATCACCTGGTTTCTAATAGTGTTTTCTACTTCCCCCTACCTGGCCCAATCTGGAGACGCATCCACCGGGAGATGCATCTCCCTTCAGTTTGGGGTCACTGTGCTTTTCTTATCTTGTTTCTGCACTCACACCATCCAGGAGGCCTCCTGCATCTCCCTGCAGAGAGCCATCAGTCCCTGGTAGGGAAGATCTAGGAGAGAAACACACAGCCCGCCTCCTGAAATGTGGATTCTGCGTGACAGGCAAACTCCCCAACTTTGAAGCTCCTTTCTCTTCTCTTCTCCCCAAGTGAATCAGAACCTTTCTCTCATTTGAATAAATGAAATTCTATCAAACTGAGAAGGACAGCTGGAAGAACAGAGATTTGATAATGGCTCATAGCTCATGTATTGGATCAAATAGAGCTTTGGGGAGGGAGGCAGACATTGGTAGCAAAAAAAGAAATTATTTTCACCAACTTTTTATTTCAAAAATGTCTTAACCTATAGAAAATTTAAAGAAATAACATTGAACGTGGATTGGTAGTAATATTCCAGATTACCAAATGTAAACATTTTGTCATGTTTTTCTCTTTCTTTGCAACTTTTTAAAAAATGCATTAATCTGAGCCACAGGAAGTTGTATTACAGATGTCCTGATATCTTCTCAAAGAAGTGCATTTTTTTTTATTTAGTTATATCATTAGTCAAGGAAAGTAACTAAATTTGCTAAGGAAATCAAAGAAATCTCTAATATCATCCATAGGAAGTCTCTATTCATATTTCCCTCCTGTGGTATCCCACAAACATGTTCTTCATGAAATGGTTTTAGATGAGAATTAAAAAATAATTTTAAAGAAAATTGCTCCTATTTTTAAAAATTTTTTTTGGTTTAATGCATAGAGCAGAATTTATATATTCAGGTTTTATTTGCTCGAGCGGGCCCAGTAGGTTTTATTTAAAGAGTGTATAAAGTTGAGTCAAAATCACTATGTGTGTGATTGTGGTAGTATGTGTTCATTTAAAATCAAGCAAAACTAGATACTCATTTCTTAACAGAATGCTTATGAAAAATCAGTGTGACTCATCATAATCTGTTCATGGTTTATATTTTTAAATTGCTATGTAATTCCATTTGGGTTGAGATAATGTAAAAATGGATGACTATGATTAGTCTTTACATGTTAATTAGGATAATTGATCTTTAAGGGATATTCAAATCTTAATTTTAGTTACTTAGTATAGTATTTCTAAGCTATCTTAGTATCTACGGGCTTAAAAAATGATCCTTTGGGGCCAGAGAAATAATACAGGTGCTAAGATATTTGCCTTGCATACATAAGACTCCAGTTTGAATCCCCAGCACCGTATATGATCCCTCAAGAATTGCTGAGTCTCATTACTGAGCACAGAGCCAGGAATAGCCCTTGAGCACTGCCAAATATGTCCCAACACCTCCCTCATAAAGATTCATTTGCAAAAGGATACTGCCTTATTTATACCTGGTTAATAAGAAGTATCATGGTCTTAACTAATCAAATATTAGGATTCAGTTGTATATAGTTTCTTGTGCCTCAAAAACTCACTAATTCTATATGTTTTTTCATTATTTTAAAAGTTATACTATTTACATAATGAATGCCCATTTCTTTATACTCTGTAGTTTAAAATGTCCATGGTATTTGGATTTGAAATAGAAAATTACCTACACTTAAATAGGTAATTTTAGAAAAAGAAGTCTAAAATAAGTCAGCAAGAAAAAGATATAATAAATACTAACTTATTCATAGATTTGTTTCACAAATTAAGCTCATATGACTTACTATTACAAATGTTATGTAAAATTTCTCTGTTTCTCAAGTGTAGATGAAAGGTGATTTTTTTAATGCAAATGTTTGCCAAAAGCTATGCCATGTGGGTATAAAATTTTATCACACAAAAAGTATTTCTTGTATGTCTAATTGACTCTGCTGTCCTACGTAGGAGTTGAAGTTCTTAGTGACATTAATATTTTCATCTCTTTGCTGAATATAAAATCTTTAGATTAGAAGACCCTGGGGATTAAAAAACAAAACAACAACAACAGAAGACCAACTAGGGTACATAGGTATTGTCGAGAACAATATTAATTTAGAAGGGCTATGATGTAACATAAGGGTATTGGTAGACTTTGTAATGAATACATTTTCAAAGATTAAAAAAACTACTAGGTTGAGATGAAATTACCTATTTAAAAAGTATTCACTTGTAATCTAGGGAAGCACTAGTATCATATTGGTTGATTCAATTCAAGAAATGGACACCTAAAGATGGAAAGTAGGTGATTCTTGTAATAGAAAAATTTGGAATTGAAGATAGAAGATCTGAATTTGAACCCTATTTCTTCTGCATAATGCTTTTTGAATTTGTGAATAATGTATTGTATGTGCCCACTATGATTTGTAGTCTAAAATTTCTATGGAGAAATTGTTTTGAATAACATATTTGGGAGAGGTATTCACTTCTCTTTGCTCATTTACGGTTGAGTATGATATAAATTTGTGATATGAACATATAGTGATTGCATAAATGGTAGCGATAATTTAAGCCAGGAAGTACTTTTTCCACACACAAAGCTTCTTGAATTACTTATTTACTGTGTGATAAATACATGTTGGTTCTTCTGGAGTTTGTTGACACTGGCTCAGTTATGTGCTCAGGTCTGCACCAGTTGTACCTCAAAATATCATTGATGATAAGATTGCAGGAGTTATTCTTCCCCCTTCAAGAGTCCTCAAAGCCAGGTTTCTCCAAGGGAATACTTAGTCACACTTTCCATCCCTACCATTTCCAGAAGTGCATTGAAATTGCCCTACAAAGGTTGCCAGTTACGTCTATGTTGTTAGATATTTCTGCAGAGTCGCAGAATCAGAACCAGAAGGGACAGTGGGGATCATCTCATTGGTGTTTCCTAATTTTACCTATAACAAGAAAGAAAAATGAATTGACATCTGTGCAAGAGCATCAGGCTAGCAAGTGATAGACCAGGAGCTCTAAGAATACAGGCCTCTTGGCTCAAGGTTCTTTTTTCATATCTTAACTGAGACTCTCCTCAAGCAATGGTCTATCTCTGTTCTTTTTCTTAAAATCCTCCTGCTATAGCAGTCTTAGTGCCTCTTGTCCTTCACTTCTTTGACCTAGATCAAGGGTTCTTCTGCTTGCACCACTTTGCCTGAGCTGTCTCTAATGCCTTTACCAACTGATCGACACAATGTACTATGAAAAAAGAACTTCAGTTTCATTACGACTCTACTTGCCAATGTTCCCGTTTCCTTTATTTTTTTTTTCTTGGCTTTTTTGAGTCCACTTGGTGATGCTCAGGGGTTACTCCTGGCTCGGCACTCAGGAATTACTCCTGGAGATGCTCAGGGGACCATATGGGATGCTGGGGATTGAACTCGGGTTGGCCACATGCAAGGCAAACGCCCTACCCACTGTGCTCTCACTCCAGCCCCTCCCCCCATTTCCTTTTTTGAAACTTGTCTTTCTTGCCTAGTTTCCATCATAACATTTTGCTGTGTCACCCTCCCCTTTCATTACCTCTCTTCTAAGTCATTGTTCTCACTGCTGCTATTCTTTCTACTCACTCCAAGTAGCTCACCTATGTTCATGGTTTTAACTTCTGCCTTTCACTGGAGACACTCCTGATAGTTTCTCCAATGTACAGGAAAGACCATCATGGGCTCCTAGAAATATTTTTTGTCTTCATTATGATTGATGTTATATAGCTATACACATTTATTGATTTTCATCAGGTGTAAATAAGTGGAATTTTTATTTATTTATTTATTTATTTTTGCTTTTTGGGTCACACCTGGTGATGCACAGGGGATACTCCTGGCTTTGCACTCAGGAATTACTCCTGGTGGTGCTCGGGGGACCATATGGGATGCTGGGAATCAAACCTGGGTCAGCCACGTGCAAGGCAAACACTCTATCTCTGTGCTATTGCTCCAGCCCAAAATTAGTGAAATTTTTAATGTGACTTAGATGTCAATGAAGCTGATTTTTTAAAAAATTGTATCTTTATCCTTTCTAGTGAACTTCAAGTTTGTACTCTGCCTGCTTGGGGATATTCACACATGGGTTCCCGTGAACTGCACACTCAGTGGATCCACAGCTGAACCTCATCATCCTTTCTCAACAATTGCTTTTTCTCTTTTATATTCTGTTTCATGTTTATATTCAGTAATCTTTTTGGTCTCTTCCTTTTCTCTATGTCCAGTCTGTAATCAAGCCATCTCCATTTCAGCTCTTGAATCAACCCCTTCTCCATTTTTGTACATCATCTGATGTTTTCCACTAAATCACCTAAGCAGCTTCTTAAGTATATGCTCCGACTTCAGCCTAAGTCTTTTGAGATCTATGCATGTCTGAATAGCACAACTTTCTCTATTTGAAACTTTTTTTTTTGCCAGGGAGCACATTCTCTGGTGCTCAGGGTTACTCCTAGCTATATGCTCAGGAATCACTCCTATCTATTTGAAACATTTAAAGTGAACTTCTGTCTTTAGAGAATTCTTTAATTGTGAAATATGACTCTTGGGATCATGGTCCCTAATATATTTCCCCAATTTTTTAAACCTTTCCTGTTATTCATTAGTTAGAAGTATTTTAATTACCTGCACATAGCATATTGCCTCTGTTTCTAGCTACCCTTTTTCTGACTTTTCTGCCCAAATAATTTCTCACCTTTATGACCTCTGCCTTCCATGAGTTTATCGAATTTTCCTTGTATGTGTGTGTCAGGGAAGTGGGGAAATTTGGGGGTGCACCTGCTTGGGTCCAATGGCTATATCTGGCTCTGTGCTCAAGAGTGACTCCTAACAGTGCCCAGGGGACCATATACGTTGCCAGAGCTGCATGTAAAACAACTTGTGTACTATCTCTCTGTACTATCTCTCTGACCCACTAATTTTTCTTTATATGGAGCCCCACTCTGTAGAAAACCTCTTATGATCCTAACTTCCTATCACAGATATCTCATTTCACCTTAAATATACAGAACTATTTATATTATGACTATATTTTACATGTTCTTTTTAAAGTCACATTGTAGTTATCACTTTATAGTTCTCTTTTCTTTCCATGAATTCCCTAGGCCAAAGATAATCTTACATTCTTAATTCCTGTACTAATGCAAAATTCATTGTAGGCAGATGCCATCATAGCCTGCTGCGGTTTGGCCGTTTGGTTGATGGCTCTCTCAAAGCCTATCCCACGTATGCTCACATGGTATGACAACTGGCCATCTACCTGTTTTCATGTAGGAATCAACTTAAAAGATGTTGAACAAATAAGTTTTTCTTCTGAGTAGAGCAGCACTGTTCTTCCATTGTTCATTGATTTGCTCGAGCGGGCCCAGTAACATCTCCATTGTGAGACTTGTTGTTACTGTGTTTGGCATATCGAATACGTCACGGGGAGCTTGCCAGGCTTTGCCATGCGGGCGAAATACTCTCGGTAGCTTGTCGGGCTCTCCGAGAGGGGAGGAGGAATCGAACCGGCTCAGCTGGGCTGGCGGCTTGCAAGGCAAACACCCTACTGCTGTGCTATAAATATCATGGCTATTATATATCTATACCTCTACATCTGGACCTGAGTGATAGAACATTGGGTAGGGCATTTGCCTTGCATGTGGCTGACCTGGGTTCAATTCCTTTGTCCCTCTCGGAGAGCCCAGCAAGCTACTGAGAGTATCCCGCCTGCATGACAGAGCCTGTAAAGCTCCCCGTGGTGTATTCGATATGCCAAAATCAGTAACAAGAAGTCTCACAATGGAGACATTACTGATGCTTGTTCGAGCAAATCAATGAACAATGGGAGGACAATGCTACAGTGCTACCTCTATATCTATCTTATCTACATACACATTTGGACTCAAAATGCAACTTTGTTGTCATTACAGTTTCCCATAGATAATATGAACAGGGGCTGCAGTATGCCTTTATGCTGTTCTTCTTCAAGTCCCGCTTTCTCAAGGAAGAGTGATTGCTTCCACCAAAGTTGTCAGTGAGTTCGAGATTCTCAAGTAAAAGTTCCGATCTTCATCTTATCCGCTCTACCTTCCTGGTATCCCCTCTCGTATTTTTCTTCCTCCCGTGTTCATAGAGAGTCCTCCTCCTGTACCTGTTTCTGAGCATGGGCATTCCCTGAGGCTCATCTTGGCCCTCCATAGTCATTTCCATCAACAACAAATGGACAAACATTTTATCTATTTAACTGGCTGTAGTGATCTCGATACTAAGAGTTCCCACTTTATGTCAGCTCTAGATTATTCTATTGACAGCTTGACTTACCCATCTCTTTATTTGATTTGGCATGGGGGAGTGAGAGGCTGTGGGAAGTAGCAGAGAATGAATCTAAAGGCGCATACATGGCCAAATAGGTGCTGCCATGAAGCCACATCCGCAGACCTGCTATTACATTTCTGAAATAGGTTGTGTACAAACTAAACTCTATTTTTTAAAAATTTTATCGAATCACTGTGAGATAGCTACAAGTTTTAATGTTTGGGCTACATTCACACAATGATCAAAGCACCCATCCCTCCACCAGTGTACATTCCCCACCACCAATATCCCCGTACACCTCCCCTTTCCCTGCCTCCATGGCAGACATTATTCCCCATAATCTCTCTCTACTTTTGGGCATTATGGTTTGTAATATAGACCCTGAGAGGTTATCATGTTTGTTCCTTTATCTACTTTCTGCACACATCTCCCATCCCCACCAATTCCTCCAGCCATCATTTTCTTAGTGATCCCTTCTCTGTTCCAGCTGCCTTCTCCCCTTTGCTCATGAGGCAGGCTTCCAGCTATGGAGCAATCCATCTGTCCCGTGTATCTACTATCCCTAAGTGTCAGCCTCATGTTATGTGGTTTTATACTCCACAAATGAGTGCAGTTCTTCTATGTCTGTCCCTTTCTTTCTGACTTATTTCACTTAACATGATACTCTCCATGTCTATCCATTTATAAGCAAAGTTCATGACTTCAGCTCTCCTGACAGCTGCATAGTATTCCATTGTGTAGATGTACCAAAGTTTCTTTAACCAGTCATTTGTTCTAGGGTACTTGGTTTTTTTCCCAGATTTTGGCTATTGTGAACAGTGCTACAATGAACATATAGGTACAGATGTCATTTCTACTGTCCTTTTTTGCTTCCTCCGATTATATTCCCAGAAGTGATATTGCTGGGTCATATGGAAGCTCAATTTCTAGTTTTCGAAGGACTGTCCATATTGTTTTCCAGAAAGACTGTACTAGTGGGCATTCCAACCAACAGTGAAAGGGTGTCCCTTTTCCCTCACATCCACACCAGCACTGGTTGCTTTTGTTCTTTTGAATGTGTGCCAGTGTCTGTGATGTGAGATGATATCTCATTGTTGTTTTGATTTGCATCTCCCTGATGGCTAGTGATGTGGAGCATTTTTTCCTGTATCTTTTGGCCATTTGCATTTCTTTTTTGAGGAAACTTCTGTTCATTTCTTCTCCCCAATTTTTGATGGGGTTGGAGGTTTTTTCTTGTACAATTCTACTAGTGTCTTGTATATCCTGGATATTAATCCTTTATCAGATGGATATTGGGTAAATTTTCTTTCCCATTCTGTGGACTTTTTCTGTATTTTGGTCACTTGAAGCTTCTTAGTTCAATGTAGTCCCCTTTGTTTATGTTTGCTTCCACTTGCATGGTCAGTGCTGACAAACTAAAATCTTGTCTCTCCTGAGTTCTCTTCTTTTTTCAAACCTGCATCACCTTTTCATTTTTGATGGAAATGTGCCTATACCCACTTAATAGCAAGCAAGGGACCTGAAAATTATTCCTAATTCCTTTCTTCCCTTATCTCTTGCATTGAATCTATTAATGATTATTATTGAGTTTCTCTCCAATAAGTATGCCAGTCACTCTTTCCATTTCCAAAGCGATGAACATGGTCTACAAAAATTTCTTGCCTGGGGCTGGAGCAATAGCACAGTGGGTAGGGCATTTACTTTGCACGCGACTGACCTGGCTTCAATTCCCAGCATCCCATATGGTTCCCTGAGCACTGCCAGGGGTAATTCTTGAGTGCAGAGCTAGGAGTAAACCCTGTGCATTTCTGGGTGTGACCCAAAAAGAAAAAAATTTCTTGCTTGGCTATTGCAACAGCTACCTGATGCAATTCTCCCATTCAGTTTCTGTCTGCGACACTCCATACTTTAGGCAGTAGATGGATGAATGGTCTGTAGTAGATATGTAAATTACATGATGTCATATACAGTTTAGGGGGCAGCTTCTCATTTAACTCAAATAAAGTAGGAACCTTTTTCCAGTGTCTGAGGTCAGCGTGGCTGTGTGGAGTTTATCTCAGTTGTTTAGGGAGCTTTTTTCTTGTCCTCTTTCTCTACCAGCATCCTGAGGTGGGGTTTGCTTCACAGCCTTTCCTCGTGCTGCTTCCAAACCAGACTCTGCAACATCTGTCAAAGGACTTCCTGTGGAAATCTTAGTTTCTCCTCCTGAGTTTTTCTTTTTAAATTGCCATTATTTTCTTCTATACTTTTTTCTTTCCTTTTCTCATTTCTGAACTCCTAAATGATCACTGAAATGAGGCAAATGTTTGTTGAATAAAAGAACATAGTATACTGGGCTGGAGAGATAATACAGAAGGTAAGGCATTTGCCTTGCATGCAGCTGACACCAGTTTGATCCCTGCTGCATATAGTTCCCCCTAGGGAACTATATGCAGGATTCACTGTAGACTAAAGAGCCAGGTTTAAACACCGCTGGGTGTGGCACAACCCTTCTATCAAATAGAATACCCCTTTAAAAAGAATGTAGTGTAAGTGCTTCAAAGGAACAAAAATACTATATTGTAAACCACTACAGACAAGTTTACTCAAAAGTACTTAGAGACTTTGAAGTTAAATTTGACCAGAAAACATTAAAATAGCTAAAGGTCTTCAAGTTTCTAACAATTCATAAGCTATCTTCAATGTGAAAATACGTTTAAGTCCTGAAATCAATCTTCTTACTTCATGGTTCTTGTACTGAAAAAGTAAATACATATGATGACAATTCAGAACCAATGGAAATTTATTTTGAATATAAAAATTTACATAAGAAATTTAATAAGTGACTTTAAAGTGTTTAGATTTTTAAATTGCAGAGTCAAAGGGCAAATGAGTTGTTACTTTTAAAGAAACAATATTTCAAAATTAAGTTGAAAATTTACATACAAAGACTCATGATGTTCTTGAAATAGCACTGGCTTTTCTGCTGCAGTGTGCTTTCAGATTTATTGTTGTTGTGTTCAATACTTGTTCAGGGAGTTAATGACCCCTGGCATAAATATCAGGGTGTGGAACATGGAAGGAGCTGCCTCATACTCATTCTTGTCCCTAAGCCCATGCTTTCCATTGCTCCACACATTAAATCTGCTGTCACTGTAGGGGCCAGAGAGATAGCACAAGGATTAACGTGCTTGCTTTTCCTCCTGTTGACCCTGAAGAAGACAGTCTGTACCACATATGGTTCCCCAAACACTGCCAGGGTTCACTTCTGAGCATGTAGCTAGAACTTGTACCTGATGACGACTGGGTGTGGTCTCCCAACTAACAATAAATAACTAAATAAATATGTTGCCACTGTCATCTCTATATTGTACTTACTGCTCATTTTTCTTTCTTTTTTTTTTGCTAATGTTTTCCATATGGTTAAAATATCTTTTCAAGAAATACATAGAATTCAAAATTGAAAAAAGCATTCTTAAAAATTGTAATTATGAATCCTGAATTGCACATGTTTGTCTTTAAGTGCAGGGTTAAAGGGTTTTGAATTATTATCCATGATGATAACATTCTTTTTCATGGGAAAATTTTATATTTGGGTTGAAATTGTGTTGAGGGAGAACTTACTAGATACCTATTGAAGATGATTTTCAATTAGAAAAATAATCAGAAGCTATGTTTTGGATCTTCTATTATTGTGCTGCTCAACTCACCTAGCGTAGGTTTAGTTTTTCCGTGGTTGCACTTTATATTCCTAGGAAATTAACAGTCTAAATATGAGAACTTTGCCCAAAACTTTAAAAGCTAAAACAAGCTGTTCTCTTTATATGTGCATATTTCTAGGGGTTAGAGAGATAGTACAGATGGCATTTGTGTTGCATGTGACCAATCCAGGTTCTGTCCCGGGCATCACATATGGAACTCTGAGCTCTGCCAGGAGGAGTGATCTTTGAGCACAGCCCGAAGTTACCCAACCCTTCCCCCAATAGCATGTTTCCAAATGTTCTATTATTAACCTTTCCAGTTCTCTTACTCTAATTCTCTATTGCCCTTTTGTATCCCATAGTGTTGTTGAAAGATCAAATATTACCTTTCCACCTCTCTTTAAGTCCCATTGTTCAGTTTTCATCAGCCTTTTTGGCATTGCTAGGTGAACATCAACCTTTTTGGCATTGCTTCCCTCTGATCAGGCCATATTGTTTCTTTTCCTCTTTTTTTTTAACCAGTGGTACATCTATTTAACAGTTTTTGTTTTTTTCTGTGTTCTTCTTTCTTTTTTTCTTTGGGCTAGTCACTCTCAAGGTACTGTATTTCTTCTGCCTATCTCATCATTGTAAACTGAGTGGACTTGACTCTCTCCCTATAATAAAATAAGTCCCAAAAACTTTCAATGATTAGGATCATAAAAATCACATTCAATGGTCAAAGTATGCATTATAAATAATTTTTAAACAAAAAATTTTAAAATTTAAGCCAATGTAGTCTAAAGAGACCATAAAATTAAAAGAAAATACTTAGAACTTCAATATAACGTTTCAAAACTTATGTGATATATTAAAAAGCAGTAAGCAGAGTAAAAATTATTAAAAGACAGAAATAAATAGTACAACTAAAATAAACATTAAAAGAAATCCATAACACCAATAAGATAAACATCCAACCTTAGACTTTAGGAATGGAACCAAAAAAAAATGAAAACTTTAAGTTACAGAGCTTATATGCATATAAGAGCTAAAAAAAAATAACAGGCTAAAAAAAGTAATTGAATAGAAAGGAAATAGAGATGTCAGCAAATTATTATTTCTTTTTTTAAAACAACAACAACGACAATAAAACTTACCTCTGGTGGGATTAGCAATATAAAAACAAAACAGAACAAAAAAATAGAGGGTAAGGATGTGGCTCAGCTGTAGAGTATAGCAGCCTTGCATGTGTGAGAATCTAGTTTTGATCCCTGGCAACACAATAATAATGATGAAAGGGGGACTTTTAACTAATTGTGTGCAACAGTTTAGAAAATGAGGAAGAAGCACTACTCATCTCACTATAAAAAATTCAAAACAGTTGCAAACATTCTTTGTGTGAATGAGTGAGAATGAAGAACTAGAACACTCTTTCCTGACTCATGGGGGTACAATTTTTTACAACTTTTTTTAAAAAAACTGTTTTTCAGTGTATATTAAAGTTAACTAGAAGCAGAGTCTGTGATACACCAGGTATACTCCTAACTATATGTAAGAGAAATTAGAGAGAAGCTTTCATTACAAGTTGTGAATAAGATATTCATGATAGCTTTTTGCAGATACACTAGAGTCTTAAATATTTGTCAAAATAACCTGAGTAAATACATTCACAGAATTGCATGAATTTACTGTATTCATATAATGAATCATCTATAACCACAATAAAGAAGTAACTAATGCAATAGAGTAACCAGATGGCCCAAGTACATAATGTTAATAGGAAACCAGACACTTACTCTACATGATTCCATGCATCTAGAGTTTAAGAATGTGCAAAACTAATCTGTGAGAATTAAGAGTCAAAGGTTTACTTCTGGAATGGTATCCGTTGGAAAGGGCAAAGAGTTTTCTCTGCATGTTAGAAATGTTCGTGGTATATTGGTATATATCGGTATATGAATCACTTTCATTAAGCAGTATGCTTAAGTTTATAATACTTTGCTATATACATTATTTTCTGAATTAAAATTTTACCAAAAAAAGTGCCAAAATGCATGAGATAGAGTCCAGGAGGAGGCTGGATCAGACTCCTTTTAGATTCGTGGCGATGCTGGGACTCCTGAGTATTTCTCAGGTTGGTACTTTAAGGCTCCTGAGCACTGCCAGTGTGATCTTAGTTGTTCTTGGTACCACAGGACCCAAGCATCACTGCATTTTGGGGTCCTGGTATTTGAACCATGGACCTACATGGTTGAGATTCCCAGCCCAGGGTACTCTTAGCACTATTTGACCTTAAAGGAAAAAACAAAGTCGAATTATGAATAACTTTGTGATTGTTGGCTAGATAATTTGAGGGAAGAGGAGGGAATAACTGATGATGCTCAGGTGCCATTTCTGACTCTGTTGCCAGGGTCACTTCCTAATTCCAGGGAGCCAGTCAGTGATAAGGATGGATCTAGCATTGGTTGCAATGCAAGGCAAATAAGTGCCTTAAAGACTATGCTCTCTGACCCTAGGTATATAATCATAAAGAAACTGTTTTAGAATAGTATGCTACCTACCATAGCTGGCTCAGAAATTTAAAAGAAAAAGTAGAATGATTTCAAAAACATTAAAAATTTTAATATGTTTTTGAAAATCTTCCCACAAAGAAAATACCAGAACATACACATAATCCCAAAACTGTGCCAGAAAATACAAACAGAGAAAACATTCCAATTTATTTAGTGAGTCCAATGTAATCTTCATTATCAAAACCAGACAAAGATAGTAAAAGAAAAAACTCTGTCCATTTCACTCGTAATTTCACACTAAGTTTTTTAAAAAATAAAGGGCTGGAGATAGTTCAAAGGACTGGAGACTGTACAGGGCCTGAGTTTGGTCCAGACAGTGAATGGTCACTCTAGCACCACCAGGATAGCTCTGGTGAACCCCAGCACTTCTGGCCTGAGCAGCACCTCTTGCCCAAAAATAAACCATTAGGCATAGCATCATTAGGTAGATGTCACCCAGAGTGGCTTCCAGCATTGCTGAGCTCCAAACTTTTTGTTGAACCAAACAAACTCAGTATGTTAAAAATCTATGTTGTACTGTAATTGAAATGATTTTTTATCATAATATGTTAGTTTAATAGGAAATCAAGTAAATGACAAAAATGCTTAACCAATAATGTGTAGAAATTTCCTTACCTCAGTTTAAAATATATATGCAGAAATTTTGGTGCAATTACAATATTATAGTAAAATTACTAATAAAATAGTGCTCTCTACAATAAGCACAAAGAAAAGTTACTTAGGAATAAATCCTAAAAGACAAGAAGTTTATGGAGAAAATGATAAATACTATTGGGAAATGGAGACATGGCTCCGAAGGGTATAGTGCATTCTTTACATGTGGGTGGCCTGAATTCAGTTGCCAGCACCATATGGTTCCCCAAGACCCCCTGCACTGCTGGGGGGATCCCAGAGCACATAGCCGAAAGCAGTCTGTGAACACTACCTAGTGTGGTCCAAAAACAAAGTTAACAAAAAAATTATTGAAAAGTATTGAAGGAAACCTAAATAATCAGACATTACTTGTTCATGGATAGGCAGAGTTAATCCTGTTAAAGCTGCCCATTATTCTGTGTTTGATCCATAGGTATTCCAGCGAAATTAGTAGGTATTACACTAAAAATTTCAACAGATTTTAATAGTGTGCATATGTGTATATGTTTGTGTATGCATATGTGTTTTTGAACCTGACAAGCACATTTTAAAATATATCATTGGAGTGATAGCAGGGCTGGAGTGATAGTACAGTGGGTAGGGTGTTTGCCTTACACATGGCTGATCCGGGTTCGATTCCTCCATCCCTCTCAGAGAGCCCAGCAAGATACTGAGAGTATCCCGCCCACATGGCAGAGCCTAGCAAGCTCCCCATGCCATATTCGATATGCCAAAAACAGTAACAAGAAATCTCACAATGGAGACATTACTGGTGCCCACTCAGGCAAATTGATGAACAACAGGAAAGAACAGTGCAGTGCTTTAATATACCACAAATGAATGCAGTCATTCTGTATCTGTCCCTCTATTTATGATCATTTCACTCAGTATGATACTCTGCATGTCCATCTATTTGTATGCGAGTTTCATGACCTCATTTTTCCTAACATCTGCATAGTATTCCATTGTGTAGAGGTGCCATAGTTTCTTTATCAATTCTTCTTGGGCACTCAGGTTGTTTCCAGATTCTGGTGAATAATGCTGCAATGAACATAGGAGTGCAGATCATGTTCCTACCATGTGTTTTTTTGGCCTTCAGGGTATATTCCCATAAGTGGTATTGCTGGGTCAAATGGGAAATCAATTTCTAGTGTTTTGAGAAATGTCTATATTGTCTTCTGAAAAGGCTGGACCAGTCAGCATTCTCACCAACCATGAAAGAGTGTCCCTTTCTCCCTACGTTTGCACCAGCACTGGTTAGGGAAAGGAACCTGGGAACTCTGGTGCTGGGAAATGTATACTGGTGAAGGGATGGGTGTTAGAACACTGTATGATTGATATCTAATCGTGAACAGCTTAGTAAGGATCTATCTCACAATGATCAAATTAAGAAAAAGAGAAATAAAAGTTCAAAAAAAAATCTCAAATAGGAGAAAGGATCTGGGAATCAGCCCAAAGGGGTAGTATGCATAGCTTACCTCTTAAGGCCACATTTTCCACCCTCAGCATCAAATAGCCTTCTGAGTTCTGCCAGGTGAATCTGGTGCCACAAATGTTGCCCAGCCCAAGTGGTACCACATGACAGTGCCAAGTGCCAAAAAAACCTCTGCTCACACGACTGGGCCCTCTATCACGGGAATGGCCCTTGGTCCCTGAGCACTACTGAGATGTACCCCCACAAAAAGAATAGCCAAGCTACTCCTTAAGAAAAAAGACAGCCAGGGGAAGACTTGTCCTATCATCTAATCAATTTATAATCAATCTGCACTCATTAGGAGAATATGATATGAGTCTAGAGAACAAAACAGAATCCCCAAAAGAGAGATTAGACATATAAAAACTCAATGTAGAAAAGTTTTTAGAATTACATGTCAGTGGGGAAATTGATTGAATATTCAAATAAATATCCACATGGATAAAAAGCTGAATTCCTACTCACATGTATAAACATATGAGATAAAACAGAAACCTTTTATAAAATAACAACAGCAGCAGCAGCAGCAGCAAAATAAAAGCTGGAGAGAGTACAGTAATTAGGAATCAAGTGTAGCTTGCCTTCAACTAGCTAGACTCCATCCCCAATACCACTTGGGTGGTGTGGAGTTCCCCAGTACTGCCTGGATTTCTTAGGTATCATCAGCCAGGAGCATCTCTGTATCTTTGGTCATTGAATTGAACATCAGACCTCGTTGGCCCAAGAATCTCCAGTGTCACCTCTTCAACTTTCCTCTGCCTACTACTTCTTCCCCCAGATCGCTGCCCTACTTCGGTAGCACTGCTTGGGAGACCCCTAGCACTGCCAAAATAATATAACATTTCTGTCACCTTAGGTTAAAAATCAATTTTTCAAACCTATAGTACAAATTGCAAATGCAATTATTGATAAGTTCATATACATTGATGATATTTCTGGTACAGGATGACAAAATGGAACACAATTTTTCTGGGATTTAATTTCTCAATATGTTACAAACAGCCACATATGAATATGAAAGGATAAATGACCAGATAAGAAAAATGGGGAAATGAGCATGAATAGGCATTAACAAACACAAAACATGAAATTCCAGGAAATATGTGAAAATAATTACTCTCATTAGTAATAGGGTAACACAGACTCAGATAGAAAAATGAATTACGGCGGCGCATATGCTGCCCCGAGCCCATGTGTTGCTTGTGCCCCTGTGGCCGAGCACATGTGACGGCTGAGCACATGTGTCGCCCGCATCTCCCCTCTTGAGATGTGTACTTTCATGCTTTCGTATGTGTGTAGAGGCTCTTTCCACCCTTGGAGAAGCCCGTATTCTCTCTTGAGTATGTTACTCTCTCTCTCACTCTCTCCCCCTCCACACCTTAAAAGTCCTCCAAATAAAATCTGTTTATTTCACTGCTTGTCTACTCCTGAAATTCCTTTCTGTGAGGTCAGACAAGAACCCAGTAACCCTGGGTCCCCAGTGGCAGAGGCAGTTGGGGAGAAAGTGACCGTCTTTCTCCAACCCACTTCACATAAGTCACCCATGAAGAACACCGGCATCACTGCTAGACTAGCTTTTCAACCCATACCTATTGTTACTTTAATTTAGATTTAGTCTTAAAGTTTTTCTAATATTCTAAATTGTCAATTCTCACTTATATGTGGGTTGGAGCGATAGTGCAGTGGTAGGGCGTTTGCCTTGCACGCAGCGAACATGGCCGACCCGAGTTCGATTCCTCCGCCACTCTCGGAGATCCCTGCAAGCTACCGAGAGTATCTTGCCCACATGGCAAAGCCTGGCAAGCTACCTGTGACGTATTCGATATGCCAAACAGAGTAACAACAGTCTCACAATGGAGACATTACTGGGCCTACTCGAGAAAAGCAATGAACAACAGGAGGACAGTGACAGTGACTTTATATGTGCCATTTGTGTAATTACATAATATCTCAGCTTTTCTATTTCTGAATTAGAATTCTTAAAAATTTGACCTCATTTCAAAATATCTAGATAAATATTTCTGCTTTGTGGTTGCACTTTAAGAAAATTTTTATTTGTGAAAGCGTTATAATGCTCCTTTTCAATTTTTTTTCTCTTTAACAATTTGGTATGGTGTATTTAGTTCTATGTGCTGAATGACTCCAGAGTTATTTTATTGTTAAAATAAAATGTGGAAGTAAAACAAAGAAAAATGAATTTCTTGGATAGACCACGTAAGAAACTTAGTTGAATACAAGTATTTTGCAATGGTTACCTTTATAAAGCCTGTAACAAATAATTGTGAGCATTTACTATCCAACAAAAATAAATAAAACCTATGAGTATTCAACCACTGTCATTCATCATACATAGAAGATAAATATAAAGCCAGTAAAATTAATGCAAAATAGTAGGTTGATGTATATTTTGGTTTTGCGCCACACCTGGTGGTGCTCAGATCTAACGCCTGCTTCGCACTCAAGGATCACTCCAGATGGGACTCAGAGGACCATATGTGCTGCTGGGGGTTGAACCTAGGTCAGCCACATGCAAAGCAGGTGTCCTACCTGTTGTACTATCTATCTCTCTGGCCCACAAAATAATACTTGCAACATTACGAAGGGCTGTGAACCTGCATGTGCTAGAGGGGTGTTGAAAATATGGTATAATAGAGTCCCAGTGAGACTGTTTTTCTGTATGTAAGAAGCAGGAGTAGTGACCATACATGAAAGTGAAGATAGTACAACTTATAATTTGGGAAACAGCCTATGTAACTTTAAGGGTTTTCTTGGGGATGAGAGGTAGGACCTCACCTTGCAGTGCTCAGGGCCATTCCTGGCTCTCTGCCTGATGGTCACTATAAACTAGGAGAACCATGTCCTACAAAGGATTGGATCAGCATTAATTCACAAACAAGGAAAACACCACCACCTCATACTACCTTCCCAGCCCTGGTCTATGTAAAACTTGTCCTTCCTTCCCCCCACTTTGGCAATATGATAAAACTGAAGACCTGGCAGTGCTAAGATTAGATATGTAGTAGCCAGGCTTATTACCTGGAGCTTGGTATCAGATATTGTACATGTTCTCAGCTGTTTGTCCCACACCCAAGGATCTTGAAGTATGAGTGGATGTGGGCACATATGTATACCTCTAAAAATAGTAAGGACATCCTGGAAACACATTCCCCCGAAGGGCAGCCTCTCTTGAGCCCTGCATCTCTTTGCTCCATCCCCGAAGCCCTGTGCTCTTTCTTAAGCCAGTTGAGCCAACTCCTGCCTCAGGATTCCTGCTGAGCAGTTATGTCAGTTTGTTCTTCACACAGAAATCTGCAGCACTAACATCTGCCCTGTGATTTGCTCTTTCTTTGAACTACTTGACCACTTCCAGAAGTACTTCTAGTATGGTACATATTCCATTATATTGTATATTTGTTGTAGTTTATTAATTTTTCTTGGAAAAGCAAGATAGCTATCTGATAGGGGGAAAGGATATATTCTACTAACTGTATTTCTCTAATCCTTTTTATAAAGTTGATAACTTAATGTCTTGTACAAAGCGGGGAATCAGTCAGTTGCTATCTAAAATTGAAGTAATCAGATGAGGAATGAAAAGCATCCTCATGTTCCCAGAATCTGAGTATCTTGCATTATAGGTTCTTAATAAACATTTGTAAATAATTTGACCTGATGAATAAAACAAGTAGAAAAAGAAACTGCGTGACCTTCTTTGAGAACTAAATATAGTTTCTTAGAAACATATAGATCGAACCTAAGACTCATGAATATATAGTGTATCTGTGATTCATATCAGATAGAGAGGTTGAGTGATACCTAAAATTCTGTAATTAACTTCAAATCAAGACCCCAAAATGACTTGTTTTGTTGAATGAAACATTATATAAATACAGTTTATTGGTCTAAGAATTTTTGTTATATAGACATCACTAGTTTGGGTATGGAAAGTTAAAGAACAAGCAGCATAAGAAAGAGAAGAGAATGTGTTTATAAAAACAAACAAATGAATAAACAGTTAAATAACAGCAAAAAGAGTCTTTTGTTTGATCCTACCAGGTACTTTCAATTTCTTCATTACAAGATGGGCATTGTCCATATTGTGATTTCTTTACAGCAATTTTAAGAACATGACAATCTATATAAATGAAAATTTGTGATAAACATGAAGCAGTCTATAATATTGTATGTGGTACATTATTGGTATAGTCACTTTATATAATCTACACATCCTTATGTATGTGTGCATCCATATGATTTTATGCCCATTGTTTTTCAATTTATTGCCATCTACAATAAGTTCATCTAATGTTAGGACTATAAGTTATTTTATTAAAATGAATCTGTTTTCCACAAAATTGGTAAAATAGAAATACAAGTTGATAAAATAGAAAAGTATACTTAAATATTAAAACAAACATTTGTAAATAATTTGACCTGATGAATAAAACAAGTAGAAAAAGAAACAACATGACCTTCTTTGAGAACTAAATATAGTTTCTTAGAAACATATAGATAGAACCTAAGACTCATGAATATATAATGTATCTGTGATTCATATCAGATAGAGAGGTTGAGTGAAGCAATGAAAACAAAAGAACAAAGTGGATATAAATATAAAACATTACTTTTTCCCTGGTGAGGTAGTGTAGGGTTTAAGTAATGTTCTTGTCTTGCAAACAGTCAACCCTAGTTGGAATCCTTGGTGCTGCATTTGATCCCCAAGTACCATCAGGAGTAATCCTGGAGCACTGCCAAGGTGACCCCCAAACCCAAAGTAATAAAAGAAAAAAAGAAAGAAAATAAAAAAAATTTCTCTAGTATCTTTGGATTACAGAATCATGGTGAACAGAGGAGCACAACAGACACCTTTGGAAATAAGAAAATTAAAAATTACAAATGTCAATTATAGTAACTGAATATAGATAAGACTTGTTTTTCTCCTAAGCTTGAGATGCAGGTGGATAGTTTGGGAAAGATAGTTTAGTTTAATTTTAAAGGTCTGTTACCTTTATTTGCTTCAAACTCATTGCTAACATTCTCTATGGATCAAATATAGGTATGCTCTGGGGTGGAGGGGAGTAGTGAAAATTTTGTTTTACTTTTAAATGTAATTTGTAATTTAGAGTCATAACCTCTTGATTTATTTTTAGAATAGGGCACTATATTTTAAAAATCACTAATAAGTTATTGAGAGAAATTAACGCAAAGATACATCATGGTTTAAAAATTGGAGTGATTTCATAAAGCTAACTTGACAAAGTCTGATGTTAGCACACTTATCTTAAGATAAATCTAAGCACGTGATCTCCAGCACCACATATGGCTCCTTGAGCACTGTTTGGAGTGATCTCCAAGCACAGGGCCCAGATTAATTCCTAAATATAGGTAGATATGGCTCACCAAAACAAAAATAATAATAAGCAAAGATACCCTCAAGGAATGAGCTATATCCATATTAGATATAAGAGGTTAGCAAGATTAGAAATATGAATATTCTCAGATATACAGTAAGGACAGTCAGCAATGAAATTCCAAATTATCTTTATAGGTGACAGAGATTTTTCACCTGGACTTTTATGGAGCATCTTATAAACTAGGCATGCTTGCTTTGCCCAGATTCTTAGCACATGGCCTTCAATATTCCGTATACTGGAGGATGCAAAGACTGGTTGGTAAAAAGTCTCGGAGTTTCTCATGTTTTTGTCTTGGAGATTGTCATTTTTATATTTATTTGGAAGCAGAGAGTTTTGGGTCACACTTGACCGTGCTACAGTTTACTCCTGGCTTTGTGCTCGGGGGACCATATGGGGTGCTGTGGATCAAATCCAGGTCAGCCACATGCTAGACAAGTGCCTTACCCACTGTATTATATCTCTTGGAGATTTTTATATACATAACTTGTGAGATATGTTATCAGTAATAATTATGCAGTAGTTTTTTTTTTCCAGCACTGTGCTTTAATCTTCCCGGGGTTATCTAAAAAGGGACTAGAAGGTCGTATGATGCAGAATCGAGGTATGTTTGGTGGCAGCTATCTGGTTTCCTCCAATAAATTTCTCGGAAAGTGCTTCTCTTGGGTATACTTATAAAAAGCCCAAATCAATTCACTTCTCTATGGTTCAGACACTCCCTCACAAATGCTCCCTGTCAGGTAGTATGCTGGGAACCGGAGCTGAGGAGAGAAATAAGATCTCGTTCCTTACATGACAGGAAACCTTAGAATGCAAAGTGAATAGATGCTTTTAATATGATATAGTAAATTCTGTACTGTAAGCATCTACCAGGAAGGCATCTTTTAGTAACCAGTACTAGCAATGGAGAGGTGGAGAATGCAGTGCAAGATGGAACTAGTAAATTTTAAGCACAGTGGAGAACCAAGTTAGCAGTAGTCGACGGTTCCTTTTTATAAATGCACTTCCCCATTCTCTAAACTTGGATATGCTCCCGGCAATCTAGAGTTATACTTGTAGGTTTGCCATGCTGATACTTTGTGAGAGTCATAGGCAAGTATTCTTCATATCACTGGACTTTGCTTTCATTGTCTTTAAATGGAAAATTTAAATAGATGAACTCTCCTTGCACTATTCAGTTCTGTAACTCCATGAAACTCCATATTCATTTGTACTAGTAACATTGAACATAAACAGCAAAAAAAAAAAAATAATGGGAGGATTTTGTTAAAATAAATAGCTTTATTTTAAAACTATTTTTGGAATGTAGAATGAGGAAGAATATTCAAAAATCAAATTGTTTCAGTGAAATGAACGGCTTAAAAGAACCCCACCACTTTTTACATTTATATCATTGTAACTACGCAGCATGGTTTATAATAGGTAAAGTCAAGGAAACACACCTCTTGCCTAAAAAACTTAGGGTCGAAGAGTACAAACAACAAGAATAATAAAGTAAACACCCACAGTACTGTGTGGGTGTAATTGCTAACACGCTTTGTGGAGCAGGTGGGGCTTTCAAAGCAGCTTGATGGAGAAGAGAAAGGTTGTCTGACATGCCTCGCTAGGAAAGCTGTTCAAGTGGAAGGATGGGCAACAAGAAGAGAGAACCCAGAGTGAAAATAGGGAGAAAGAAAGGAGCAAAAATAAAGAAGAATGTCTAGGAGCAGGAGAGCATGAGATAGGACATCTCAGTGGAGATGAGAGGGAAAGACAAGGTAATTTGGGCACATACAGAGTAACTGAAATGTCCCAAATAAGAAAGAGTGCATTATGTAGATAAGACATGAAACTGCCAGAACATGAAGTGTTCCTTTGACAGAAGAATGGCTGGAAGAACTGATTAGAATGTAAACAAAGAGAATAGCTGGCACTCCACAGGAGTCTTCATCAAAGAAAAGTGGGGAAGGGTGGAAGGGGTGGAGGGGAGCAGAGATTAGTATTTTACAAGAGGCAGGTATGAAAGATTCACATTAACTTCTTGTTGTATATAATATGTATTACAGTGAATGCAAGGTGGTAAGATGACACTCTTCCTACCCATAAAATGCTTACAGTAGTAAGCTTTAGAAAATAAATTAGTGTTAACAGATAAATTCTGATACAGCATGTAATGAATTTTATGACGCTCAAAAGGAAGCCTTATTGATATAATGATATAATATTAGATAAAACTTATCTTTTGATATTTATGATGACTCTAGATAATGATACCAGTACTCATAAATTGCTAATAAACTAAAATATTCTTGCTTTTAGGGGGTGATGTTACATTCTTTGGAAATTATTTTTTAATGATTTCAAAATAAAATTATTGTCCCTCATTAACCTTTCTCTTAGATCATTATGGCCCTACCCATTGTACTCGGCTCACGGCCCCAGTAATTACTAAGTTTTAAACTCAAGGAAATCATCCACATTTTAGGTTACACATCATTCATCTTTCCTTTCTGAATGTTCTTGAGTCTTCTCTTTGTTCTGTGGTATCTGGAACTTGGTCCTGAATTGCTTTGTCATGTAGTTTGGACTGAAAAAAAAGAAAAAAAAAAGAAAGAAAAAGAAATCCACCATAATTTAAATGTGTGTGTATGTGTGTGTTATTTTTCCCAATTTCAACTCCATGCATTTAGAGATAGGTATGATATCTGCTGGTTATTGAGCTCTCAGCACATGCCAGACACTGTGTGGATCACTGACTTTCAAGACATTGAACATGTCTGCAGACAAGAACTCTCCCCTTTTACTACCATGAGAACACAATGAAAAATCAATACTAGTGTTTCTCGGACAATTTTTGGGCAAACTTTTCATCATTAGTAGCTTTCACTTCATTTCACTCACTTCCCTCTCTTCGTTCAGTCACATATTTTCAAATAAATTCAGAATTACTTGGAAAATGGCCAATCTAAATTACCCAAACGTTTGATGTATTGAGTATTAGTGGAAAGCTATTTCACTCATATACATCATTTGTTTGCCTGCCAAAAACTGCTATCAAATAAAGGTGCTACTGATCTTAAGTATGTCTTATTTATTAAATTATATATTATCTTAGAATTGTGATATATATTGTGATAGTCTTTGAAAAGAGCTTTCCTCTCCCCTCCCTCTTATTCACTGAAACCTCTGGGGAGGTCTGAACAGTGCTCGGGGGACTAGAGACCCCTCATGTGGTTTCTCACTAGGCCAGTGATTTTGTGAGGACCTGAGGATATGGTACTTGAGATTTCCCAATCTCCATGGGAGATGCTTAGGGGCGTCTAGCACCACACCCAGTGTTCTGGGTACCTCTGTGCCATACCCATGCCATCTGAGGCCTCCAGGGTGCCACACCCATCAAGACTTGGGAATCTTCAGGACTGTACCCTGGAATGTTGGGAAACTGTGTGGTACCAGGGATTGAACCTAAATTGGCTGCATATAAGGCAATGCCTTCACCTTTCTACTCTCTTTCCCTGATTCAACTTACTTCCTTAGCACTGTAGCACTGTCCTCCCATTTTTCATCAATTTGCTGGAGCGGGCACCAGTAATGTCTCTATTGTGACTTGTTGTTACTGTTTTTGGCATATTGGATACATCAGGGGGAGCTTGCCAGGCTCTGCCATGTGGGTGGTATACTCTCCGTAGCTTGCCGGGCTTTCCGAGAGGGACAGAGGAATCGAACCTGGGTCAGCTGCGTGCAAGGCAAATGCCCTACCTGCTGTGCTATCGCTCCAGCCCTTCCAGCTCACCTCCTTCCTTACATCATATTTTTCCTTCCCACCTCAACCTTGTAACCAATATATGCTCCTCTTTATGCCTTTAATTTTAAATCTATCTAACACTTGTTTTTTGTTGTAAAATAGAAATTAATGGATTCTGTTCTAAATAAATTTTTAACACTATTCCCGCATAAACTGACCTTTGACAAGCATCTTAATTTTTTAACACTATTCCCACATAAACTGACCTTTGACAAGCATCTTAATTTTGCCACACAATTTATATCCTAGTCTATTAAGTCTCCATAATAACTCAGCAGATAAAGAGTAACAAGGTAGTTACTATTTAATGTGGTAGACATGGCACTAAGCACTTTTATGTAGTTCTCACTTTATATCAACTTTAAGATGTGATTTTTATTATTTTTAATTTACAAGGAAGGAAACTAAGACTTGGGATCATTAAATTGTCACATAGCTAAATGATGGAGCTACTAAATAGCAACTGATTACTGAAAGAAGATCCTAGATTTATTTTCCTACTCAGATTGCTGGTATCTATGAAATATATACTGTGTAGTCTGATCCTAGGCGTCCTAATTTCAGGGGGATGTGATGGTCTCGGGCTAATACTACCTAAATTTATCAACTCTGGATCAGTGAAAGGGGTCAGTTCAAGGGCAGCAGGACATCCTGTGAAAATAGTTCTGTACTTTCATGCTATGTTGCTACATAATTATAGGAATGTTAGATGAAAAAAACAGATGAAAATACAGTGGACTTACCAGATTCAAAATGATTCTCCATCTTGCAGATGCAGACACTACATTTAGAAATGCATGGGTTTTCAGGGCTAAAGTCAAGGTATCAGGACTCTATCCGGAAATGATAAGAAATAGCAAGGGTATGGACCCTGTGGCACAACCTGGTATTAAAGTAAACCCGGGGAAGAAACTTCATTGCTCACTATCATTTCATTTCATCATCCTGTTATTCGTCGATTGCCTCGAGCAGGCCCCAGTAACGTCTCTTTCATCCTAGCCCTGAGATTATATTCAAGGCTATTTAGGAAAGTGAGACCCATCATTGTTACTGGTATTTGGCATATTTGGTACGCCACGGGGAGTTTGCCAGACTCTGCCCTGTGGGCAGGCTACATTCGATAGCCTGCAAGTTTGTCCAAAGTAGAAATAAGACAATAAGATGTCATAAAAAAAGTTCTGTTAAAATGTCACGCGGCCGCAAATGCGGCCGCGCGGTTCCGGGATCTGGATTTTATAGTCTCTGAGTCTTGGCCGCTGATGGGATTACACGGCGCCAGGGGGCCAGGTGGTGGGTGTGACCCCCGCCTACTGGAATTTGGAGGATCTGGGTGGAAGATGCTCGACTCCAATTCGAGTAGGCGTGGAGGTCTCGGCCCCGGAACCCGCGTGGCTGTGTCCCTCTGCCAGTACCTTCATGGGTGCGGAGAGTGGTCTCAGCAGGTGGTGGCTGGTCCTGGAGGTCTTCGGCTGCCGTAGCCCTGGTCGGGGCGGGGAGGAAAGCTCAACCCGCTCCCCTCCAAGGGACTCCGGGAAGGAACACCCAGGCGCGGGGGCAGAGACTGCACTGCTCTCGTCCGGGATCTGGATTTTATAGTCTCTGAGTCTTGGCCGCTGATGGGATTACACGGCGCCAGGGGGCCAGGTGGTGGGTGTGACCCCCGCCTACTGGAATTTGGAGGATCTGGGTGGAAGATGCTCGACTCCAATTCGAGTAGGCGTGGAGGTCTCGGCCCCGGAACCCGCGTGGCTGTGTCCCTCTGCCAGTACCTTCATGGGTGCGGAGAGTGGTCTCAGCAGGTGGTGGCTGGTCCTGGAGGTCTTCGGCTGCCGTAGCCCTGGTCGGGGCGGGGAGGAAAGCTCAACCCGCTCCCCTCCAAGGGACTCCGGGAAGGAACACCCAGGCGCGGGGGCAGAGACTGCACTGCTCTCGTCCGGGATCTGGATTTTATAGTCTCTGAGTCTTGGCCGCTGATGGGATTACACGGCGCCAGGGGGCCAGGTGGTGGGTGTGACCCCCGCCTACTGGAATTTGGAGGATCTGGGTGGAAGATGCTTGACTCCAATTCGAGTAGGCGTGGAGGTCTCGGAGGTCTCGCCGAGACCTCCATTGCTCACTATAGACTGAAAAAAAAATTCTGTTGTTGGTCATTATCTGAGACTAAACTGAGTTTTTAGCATGGAGAAGTGGGTAGATCTAGGTTTCTTTTTTGTGATTCAAGACTGAATTAATAAGGCTGAAGAGATGCACAGTGGATCGGGTGCTTGCCTTGCATACTGCTAACCCAGGTTTGATCCCCGCACCCTGTATGATTCCATAAGCACTACTGTGTGTGGCCCCAACAACAACAACAAAAGACAAATAATGAAGTAGTAATTTGCCAGCTCTGCAATATAGCTCTTGATATATTATCTATATCCAAGCAGCATAGGAGATTATAGGAAATGCCTCTGAAGAGGCATTTAGTCTAGGGGCTTAGTCTAGGAGTTTGGGATTAGAATGATGGCAACGTTACTGGAAATGGAAGAATAAGCACAGTAGATAACATCCTCACTTCCAGGAGGCTTCAAACGCAAATCCAAATCATATGATTGAATCTAAAGCTAGGAAATTAGAAGCAAAAATAGAACTAAACTAAAAAAGACCAAAAAAAAAAAAACACAACTGCTGGGAGACTAAGATTTGAGATATCAGGAAGAATTTAAATCAAATACTTAGATACTAAGTGAAACAGTATGACACAGTTGGAAATAAATATGTTAATACAATGAGATAAATGAGGATATTATTTCCACTTAAAATGAATGACAAATTATGAAGCACATCTGAATAAAAATGAAAAACAATCCCTTGTATTTAAAATTAGACTTTTTAATATTATTGTTCAACATTAAAATAATCAATGATTTTTTTGTTTTGATTTTTATGTTTTGTTTTGGGACCACACTTGACCATGCTCAAGGTATATTTCTGACTCTCCACTCAGAGACCACTTAAGGCAGGACTCAGGCAACCACCTGGGGTGCAAAAGATCCAGGTCAGATATGTGCAAGCCAGACACTCTCTTTTACCCCCATCCCTGAAAAAAATGTTTTTAAAGGCTGGAGATATAGTAAGTGGGTAAGGTACTTGTCTTGCATGCAGTTTACCCAGAACCACATGTGTTCCTCTGAACCCTGCCCTCAGGAGTTACCCCTGAGTACAGACCAAGGAGTAAGCCCTGAATACAGCCACAAAAGTCCCCCAAACAAAAATTTTTAAAAAATGTTATAGAATAAACTCCAGATAAGATACCAATAAAGAGAAAAGTATTCGTCTGTCAGAATACAGTAAAAATGACCTCCATCAGAACATAGGGGACAACTCTCTTAAATTGTGCTTGAAAAACATTTTTGAAGCATGGAAAGAAAGTGGCATTTTAGTAAAGATGAAGGGGAAATGTCAAAGACACGTAAAAATGAAGAAATTGTTGCTGAAAATCTTTAGCACTGAGATGCAGATGAGATCTCAAACTGAAATTGTTTCTTTGGTATTGAGTGGACCAATCAGTCAGTAGCTTATAGTTTGGCAATAAAACTGAGAAACATTGAGAGCAAAGAGATTAGAATCTCAAAGTAGACTAGAGAACTTGGAAAGCTGGTCCTGCCCTATGGATAAATGTTATGGTATAAGTATTTGTGTAATTTTTAAAAAATTCTCAAAATAACACTTGTTCCTCTATTCCTGTGTTTTTCTGGAAGCCAGGACTATTCTGTCTTAAGACTTGATTCAGATATAGATTCTAGATTTGGGTTTACTTATTAGTTTCCACAGGAATTCTTAATTACGAGGTTACATATTCTATATTGAATCACACTGAAACCCATAGCTCATTCTCTCCATTAGTATTAAGATGAATAGTACTTTTTGTGAGTTTTAGTGAGTAGATCAGATAAATCCACTGTAAAGAAACATGTGTCTCTTTGCAGTTATCAAAGGATCAATATGAACACATAATGAACCTAGGAAGGGTTTTCTTCCTACTTTTAGGATCTATAAATGATTATTTGGCATTACCAAATGATTTTTGAAGCCTGTCATCTCTTCAGTTTTCAGTGAGAACTTTTCCTCATCAAAAAAGCCTAAACTATACTTCCTCCTGAAAAGACATGCTGCTTCTGCACCTCTAGTTGCCAGTTTGCAAAGCAGGATATTCATGTAATAGTCACTTTCAGGGGTGCAAATGAGGTTTGGGGGGTGGGGCTTTTCTGTTTTTGAGGATTATTATAGATTCCTTGGTTTTAGTGTTTTTTTATATTCAGTGTTTTTTAAAAAATCAGCAATTTACAACTGCAATGTATAATTTCTTTCTTTTTTTTTAAATTTGGTAAGAACAAAATGTGAAGCCTAAATCCTAATGGAATATAGATTGAATGGAGGGGGTGGGGTCAATCAGAATAATGTTTTGTAAGTATACATTTTTAAAGAACTAATCATTTTTTTAAATATGAGATGTTCTTTTCTGATACTCTCTTAGTACTTTAACCAGAATATAACTGGAAACAAGAATGTCAAAAAGGCACATTTAAATTGTTCTCAAAATCAATCAAAAATAATGAGGTGCTAGGAAAAAGTTGTATCCTTGATAATTACATCTATCAGTATCAGAAAACAAAAGAGAACAATCAGGAAATGACAACCCCACTCCCAAGTAGCACATTAAAAAAGGCTAATGAAAAAAGTCTCTCTTAAAAATTGTACTAAATTAGCATTTCAAGTAAATTGACAACTTAAGCGTTGATAAAGGCCAATCTGGGGCCCAAACAATGGAAGTTCTGTTTCTACTTTTATCTGCTTTTAAAAGAAATGATCTCACTTGAATTTTTTTGTTGTTGTTGTTGACTTCTCTATATACATGAAAGTAATGTCCTCAGGGAGGTAATAATACTCTCTTTGTCTTCAGTTCCCTGGAGTATTGTGCTTCAGAGGGAGTTCCATTGATTAAAAAGTTGACCCAGGAGGAAGGTAGCCAGTATAATGGAAGTTGACCAAATTGGGGTTTTTTTTTTGGTACTGTATATTTATTTTCTATCTGAAGAAGGGCTGATGTAGCCCGTAATAGTAGTTGTAATACAAGACAATGAATTCAACCATTCTTTTATTCTTTTTTGTTTTGTTTTTCAACTTTGGGGCCACACCCATCAGTGCTCAGGGCTTATTCCTGGCTTTGCATTCAGGATCAATCCTGGCAGAGATTGGGGGACCATATGGGGTTCCAGGATCAAACCTAGTTTGGCCACATGCCAAGCAAGCGTCTTACCCACAATACAGTACGCTCTCTCCAGCCCTGGATTTGACCATTCTCAGAACTCTAGAGCTTAGTTATGATCAGTGGGTAAAAGAACAACAACAACAGCAAAAACCCAATTTGGGCCTAAAATTTAAAAAAAAAATTCCTTTATAAATTTAGTCATCCAGGAATGGATTTACCTCAATCTGAGATTCCCCAAGGCTGATAGTTTCTATTCAGAAGTTGAAATCTCCTTGTTTAAAGGTAGTGTGTGGAATGTAGGAGTCTCTCAATATTTTGCAAAGGGTCTATAAATGTAATAAGGGATGTCTTAAAGGTCATGTGAAATTTCCTTAAAAATGAGTGTAAAAATGAATTTTACACCCATATCTTTAAAAAGAAAACTTCAACACATCCCAATTTGCATATCATTGCTCTGTGTTTGGGAAGTGAGAAGTGGGGTGAGGTGGAGTTCAAGCTATGGTTGATGGAGTATTATTTTTTTTTATCAAATTAAATTCTTATTTCATCTAGTCTGAAATTTAAGATTATGGCTCTGCTAGTTAAATTTGAAATGGATATTTAAACACCATTTTAAGCGTTGAATTAGAATTATCAATAATAATAATAATAGAAGTATTTTCTTTCACTGATAAAAGAAAACTTACATACATCTTCAAATGTGACAGTTCATTCTGAAGGTAGTAGTAAGTGCTGGTATTTTATTATTTTGGCTTGTCAAGTGATTTTATTCTTTATTATTAGACCAGGAAAAAAAAGCCTAGTATATTCCACCAACATATTCATCAGTCATCATTTTTTTAGACAGTTTTCGACATATTGTATGTTTTACTGTGCTAACAAGAGAAAAGACTAGCCATTAAGTTTATGTTTCTTTGTTTTTCAGCAAGGTCACATATCAGGAATAATGCTAGAAGTATGCTAATAAACAATATATAATGTAGGTCATCTGGGAGTAAGAAATATTTTCTAACTAGTTCTAAAGGGAAATATTGTTAAAAAAGGGATTGATGTTATTTACACAACACATGTTGCTCTATATGTCACCATCCAAAGCATCTTGTAAACAGCTCAGTGCAGTAAATTTTCTTTGGTGATTGTCAGGGTTTTTCAAGTCTGTGTTAGATTTAGATTCAACACACTCAATTCACAATATGCCTAATGTACAAAGCCTGTTAGATTATGTAGAAAGCTCCTGTTGGAAATGCCCACACTTTAATGTTCTACAAGGAAAGCTAACCTCCATTGCAAAAGCAAATATTCTGTGAAGTGACAATAACTAAGGAGATTTTATATTCACAGTGTTTATCATTTTAATCTGCAGTGAGATGATGCTAAGTTTTTGTATTGAACATGGATTTTGTTGAGTTCCGTAAAATTAATTGTAATTTACTGACTGAGCTTTTCTGTTGCTACCATTAATGAAACAATTTTATTTGACTGTGAATGAAATGAGAGTTCTATAAGACATTCTTAGGAAATGCCATTGATGTGATTTTGCAAATGCCATTTTCTCATGTTTGGGAGATTTTCAAAATGTATTACTTCACAATGATTTATTTTGTTTTCCAAGAATTTTTTTAATTGTAAAGATTAAGTTTCATAAGAAAGGAATATATGTAATTAGTTTTCTGGAAAACATAGCCAATACTTTATTTGTTGACTTTATCTAATATATACTGAGCCATTTTGAGGGGGAGGAACACAATAATACAGATGTGAACTCATAAAGGCTATTTTTATCAGAGAGCCTTGCATTTAGAATCCCCAGAGTTTATTTCTCTTCCCGATGTAGGGCCCTGTGACATCAGGCAAATCTTTCTTCTCTGGGCCTCAATTTATTTACTTATGATATAAGTATTATAATAAATCCTGCTTTGTTCATTTTGCAAGACTGCTGTAAAAAGTGAAAATATTGGTTGTATTTTCGTTATGATATGATTTATCCATAGAAGAAAATATATTAAATGTTAACTAGCACTTAGTAATTTCTTAAGCATCAGCTAAATTTCAAATGTCAACTAAAATCACAATTTTTAAATCTGTTGGTTGGATTCTGTATATCTTTATTGCTCATTTTACTTAGTGATATCTAATTAAAAACTTATGTGCTTTGGTCGGAATATAACAGAGCCATGTACTTATTACAGATTTTTTAATACTGATTTATGTTTTGAGATTAGGAATCTTCAGCACCATATTAAATCATCATCGTATGACTTTATTTCTTTGTGGGTTTGCAACTAAAAGTGTAGTGTTGGAATTAAACCACAAAGTCTTAATAAACTTATGTGTCTACACAAGCAGCCCACAGGTCTTAGCAGCACATGGAAGATCATCTCGGAGGTAATAGAGTAGGGCTAGTTTTTTTTTTAAAGAAAACATAATAAGTACACAAGACTAAGTAATTCTGTTTTTACTTATTTTCTCAGAAGAAGACTTACCAGTGCATCAAGTGTCAGATGGTTTTCTACAATGAATGGGATATTCAGGTTCATGTTGCAAATCACATGATTGGTGAGTGACACTCTACCTTCTTCCAGATAGACTTTTCTCCTACTTGTGTTTATCAATGCTTATATAATTAAGCAGTTAAAGATGAATTAATTGTTCAACCATCAATGATTTACCTAAGCATGATTGACTTTTTTTTTAATTTCTGTTATTAGCACTGATAAGGCATTAGCACATTTTATTTTCTGCAAGGGCTAGTTTAGACTTCTGTGGAGAATTATATATCTACTGCTAGTCAAAACACAGGTGATTAACAAATTAAACTTCTCATCATTTTTGCATTATTGAAAACTAACAGGAATGGTTAATGAACTGGATGTTAGCTTTCCATAGAGTTTTAGACAGGTTTTAATTTCAGAAGTTATTATTGTAATGGCACTGCTGTGTGTTGCTTAAGCATCTTTGTATCAAAATCTAAAGTGGTGAGTTTTTGTGATAGGGAAACATAAATAATTTAAATTGCCATAAAATAGTTTTATATGTATGGTTTCAACAGCCTGGAAATAATCATGATCATAAAAATTATGTAAAGAATTCAGTAATCATTTTTTTATTCCCCACAAATTTTGCAAAATCTTTAAAAACCTTTTTGTTTAAAAATCTCTGTAGATACTCTAGCTCATGATTTTAGTGTATTTTGCATTTATTACATGGTCTAGAAATAAAAGAATATTTTTTTACTTATTCATATTGTCCCATTTTCCCTAATTCTTTTGGGATTACTGTCTATGTTTTTTAATTTGATAAGCACCTAATAATACACTGAGTTTTACTGGCCAATTAAACTTTATCAAGCAGATCTTTTTTTCCTAGTAAAATGACAATTGCTATTACTTTATACAATTTTTGTTACTCATTTGTGTTTTTCAGGCTGTGAGGGACTTTTATTTCATGCACTTTTTATGGTATTTTGTAATACCATAAATAAATATAAAATACCATTAAAAAGTCCAATTAACCTCATGCTCTCTCCTATTATCAAACTCTCAGACAGGAAAGAAAATTTTAGACATTTTAGACTCTAAACTTGTTTTCAGACATAAACAAGTTTTATTATACAGTAATCAGAAGTGTTACAAGAATGCTCAGTGGACGGGTTACTCTAACTATCATTACTGATCATCAAAACTAACCATAACAAAACTTCTAATGCACTTGCAGAAATTAATGAAGATAAATTCAAGAGCATGTTGGAAAACCGATTAATGGTTTTTTAGTGGGATTTTCTTTATAGTTTCCAAATGATAGTTTTAGGAGGATTATTTCTTATAAAAAAACCTGTTTTCTTGTGCAAAGTGGAGCATATACATAACCATGTAAATATTGACCATTCTATATATTCCAAATTTAAGTGATATTATGATTAGTGATTTTCTTAGTAAATAGCACATTCTTAAATGGGACAGAATTATGTTTGCGGTTTTATTGAGGGTTCAGAAAAAAAAATCAGGGCTTAAGAGAAAAATATTGTGTTTCCTTACAATTCATTTCTATTTTGTATTTCAAGAAAATACTCTATAGTTCAAACTGCTCCCCCTTTTTTGGTGGTAACATTTGGGACATGGGTTAGAAAAAAGTAAAAGAAGAAAGCTAATCATTTCCATTTGCATTTTCATACTTAATGAATAGAATTTACTGATGGCATATTCACTCATGTTTCTAGTTTACACTATAATTTTTCAAGTGTTTCAATGAAAACATTTCTTGAAAGCTTCAGCTTATAGACAGTATAGTGAAATGCTTGGGTCAAGCTTTCCATAAGTTTTATTCTATGCTGAATTATTTTTAGTTTTCAGGTTATTATTTATCCCAGAACCCAGATAAACAAATTATATTTTTTATCATAATGGTAATGCTCTTTTGCATCTGTGAACCTGAATTATGTTGAACTTGAGAAAAAAATTCAATCTTCCAATTTTAGTATCATAATATTTATTGATTTGTCCTGAACCTTTTCTTTAAGTTGCTTTATACCCCTCCCTTTTTATTTATCATATACTTGCATCATTAGTGCTTTCCAAGGCTTTTCTACCCCTACCTGATGGTGGATTAATATGCCATTCACTCCCTTGGGGTCTGAGCATTTAGCAATTCACCTTCTACCAGAGAAGCAAATTCTATTTCTTTTCTCCCAGGACCTAGTTATTTAATAGTCACACTATTTTTAATAGCAAAATATAAAATATCTTTGCACTTAAGGCCTAAACAAATGAATAGCATCCTTTCAATTGTTATATCTAAGTTAATGGACATGCATCTAAGTCCTTAAACTCCATTCAAGTGGTTAATGTCTAGAGAAAATATATTATGGGAGGATGTCACAAAGGCTAAGATATCCTTTTTTAAAATCCCAGTGTGATATTTAGTCTTTCAAATGAGGCAGACAGCATTATTTCGTTGGCTAAAATACCTCCATTGAGGGTAGGTATTTTTAGGTTGTGTATCTGTGTGTTTGTTTGGTTTAATAAAACAAAAATATAATCTCACCTAGACATTCAGCTGGAAGAGGGTTTAGAGGCTACATGAAAAAACTCTAACTCTCTTTGTTAAGAGATACATAGTGGTTTTGCAGATTTTGTTTCACAATTCAATCAGTCTGGAGGAAGGATTAAATCACCTGATGGGAAAGGGCTACAGATGATCCAGTGAGCTGTAACTTTGAATTCCTTCTTTAACCAAGTCATTTGCATTGGCTCCTATGTAGCACACATGTTTTAACACAATTTAAGTGTCAGGCAGCCTCCATGCTTCTTTTTGGATGTGCTAGCCTAAGGCTATTGGCCAGGGACATTTATGAAAGGAAAACCATCAATGTTTCCACAGGTACATACAGGAGATGCTCTGTTTAAGTGCCGTTTTGCAGCTAGGTGTGGACACATGGTCTGAGTTGCAGGAATAATTACTCAATAAAAATGCATTAGGGATTTGACTTATGTCTATTAAGGAAAAAAAGAAAACCTCACTCTCCACCACATTTTGACACACTTTCAGTAAGAAATCAGACCAGTGACTATTTAGGGGTTTCTTTTCTTCTTCACACACACACAGAAAAGAGCTACAAAACATTTTAACAGCTTTCCTGGGGAAAAGATTTCCCTCTTTTAAAGTCTGTGCAGATGAGAATATTTTTTTTTCTGTCTGCCTTTGTTCCTTTCACGTAGTTCATGTTGGCTTTTGACCTGAGAATACAGAAAGAACATATTGCGTTTTTTTGTGCTTTCGTTCATTATTCGCCTCTTTCTGTCAGCATAGTAAATATTTGTTGTTATTTTCCTCTTTGAGATTTCCGTTATTATTAGTTGGTGCAGATTAACACAAACAGAGACGAAAACAGAGAATTTAAATGTGTTTAACTCAGGAAAGGGATTGCCTCATATAAAATTATGAGGCTCAACTGCAGTAGAGTAAATTTGTAAGTGCTCTGAATGAAGGGCTGTTAGGCAGGCGATAATATAAAGAGATGACATTGCCAAGAACTATTTATGAGAAGCTTAATTTTTTCACTCTGATAATTCTTGACCAATAATTACTAGCCTCTAATTATCTATTTTAGTTAGAAAGAAATTTCGATCACTATGGAGGTTGGCATTGCAACTAGCACATAAATCCCGAAAGAAACAAATGTGTTCCAAACAGCCACAAACAACTGTCTCATGAAACATAGCGAGCAAATTGCGAGCGGCTGGTGGTAGACAACCAGCAGTACACTCTCCATCGAAGGCCAGTCAGCTTGACAAAGAAATGATCAAAGGGGAGAAATAGCATTATCCTTGGTATCCTTGGAATTGATTGCTGTAGTCATGGGCTTTGGGGTGGGGTCGGGATGAGGAGTCTGAGCCATGGCCATTCCCAGCCTTCCCTTTCAATGTTTCTTGGGAGGGAAAAATCGAAAGGAAATGGGTTCAAACCATTTTCCTAAGAATTAATTTTTAATTCCACTTAGAAATATACTTAACATGTTTTTGTATGTTTCATTTGGTCAAAGAATTGGCCGTTATGATAAAATTGTAAGCTTTACTGCATGGAGTACCCTGTTTTGTGGAAAAGGGGGAAAATCCAGAAAAGAATTTGAATGACCCTGTTGCAGGAGGATGAGGGGTGATGCCTAGAGCATTTGGGAGGAAGCAAAAATATAATAGACACTTGGAAAAGTAAAGCAAGGATTTTGGTCTATAATTAAAAGCTTATATGAAAAGCTAATATGCAAAGACAAAGACAAAGAGTTTTTACTTACCTTATTGACTTTTATTGACTTTATCAGTATTTCATTGATAGAATTTTCAGACTATGAAAAGGTTTGCATCTTCTCCTGTACAAAGTGCAAAGTTATGTAGCCCGTGTGTTTTGTTACACATGATATACATCACTGATGTCGAAATAAAAAGGATGCATAAATCAGTTTTGTACGGTGTACTTGAAATTTTAATCTATTCTTGAGGCAAGTGACATTCATACATTCTGCAGTTTGTTTGGTACCTAAGGTCACAAATGGTATTCTTTTCCTTCCATTTCTTTAGTGATGGTGTGCTATGTGACTAATCTTCATTATAGTTTTGTGACATTCAGTATCACCTCTGAAACATTTCAGAGTGCTTGAGTGCTCTTACTTTAGAATAAACTAACACCAATATTTGGAATTATTTAGTAATTTTGGATTTTATGACTCAGGAAATATCCAAAGATACAGATTTCTGCATATGATGATAAAGAGCTTTTTACCTTTTACACCCTGGTCTCTCATTAAATGCTTTTTTAAAAATAGTAATAAAATCGAATCTACAACAATATATTCATGGTAGGCAATTAAATGTGTATACCTTCAGTATCCTAAGAAGCACAACATCTTTGAGCTTCTTTGGAATTCGCATTAATTTTGACAAGTCTGTTGCATATTTTTAAAGTCACCTTCATTTGCATACAAAACTCAAGGCATTAAGAAACAAGCATTTGGTGTTAAATATGATGAAATACTAGCTTATTTCATCAAGTGCTGGATTAAAAAGATGAAATCTGGGCAGTTTAATGGTAACAGAAAGCTACCCTCATGTGGGCAATGCTGGCTTATTTGAAAAGCCCATAAAGGGTTTCTACATGGACCATACAAAAGGGATACTTTCTCTTTAATAGCCATCTGTACAGGAGAGATGAGAAGTGGGCCAGGTCATCTCTCCTCAGCTGTCATGATATTAACGTAGGTAATGGAGCAAGCTCGCCGTTCTGCTGGGTGTTGTTTTTCATAGATGTTCATCGATTTACACAGATAATTCTATTTATTTCTTAGAGTTGGTCCAAGTGAACCAGGCAGAATAACAAACACCAAAGCATTTCAAATGACTTTATCTTTGTCTGTAACGTAACTTTTGTCTAAAAAATGGTGTCACACCTACTGTGCAGATGGCTGCATGATTTGTAAACCAGCCAAAACATTTAAACAAATGTGTGATCTGGGGATAGATTAAATAAAGGATAAAATGGAGTGTGGGCCACAAATTCTAATAATCAGATGATTTTAAGTTGTGTGCAGTGTGGGGTGATGGTCACAGTGATAGCGGGGAGAGCTTGCCAATGACAGCAAGGAGCCTTATAGATCTCAGGATGGCGCCCGTGGCCTGGTAGGCCTCAGTTTGAGAACCACACATTTGCTGTACAGCTGGCAGCTCTGTATGGGGACATCAGATAAAACTTATGTAAAATGAAGTGTTATTGCTTCGTATGAAATTGTTCAGAGAGGGAATTTGCAGACAGTAACTGAAAACAGAATTCATGGTACCAGTGAAGCAGACTGTAAATATGAAGAGGGTTTAATTATCTGCGCAATTGAACAAAAATTCAAGATGTATTCAGAAGGACATACACAGGCATAAATGTAACATAGCCGGGCCATTTATTGAGTGCAAAGTGGGGACACAGGAACTTAGCCAGGCTCCCCTATCAACCTTCCGAACCCCGATCAACCTTCCAAACCACAAAGACAAATTAAATGAAAGTAAAGAGGTAAAGTTCTTTTTTAAAAGGCTTTGGGGGATATAAGGCAAAATAGCATTCAAGTACTCTTCTTGGTTATTTGTATTCATATTTCTATTTTCTGGTTTATTTGGGGGCAGAAGGGGCTTTCCTGGTTGTACTGAGAGGCTATGCCTAGCTCAGTGCTCAGGGGTCTCCTGGTGTTGTTTGAAGGATCATATGATGCCAGGGATTGAACTTGGGTCTTCTGCAGTCAAATTATTCACTCAGCCTTTCTCTCTCTCTCTCTCTCTCTCTCTCTCTCTCTCTCTCTCTCTCTCTCTCTCTCTCTCTCCCCCTAGTCAGATTTCCTAAGCACATTTTAAAGAAAATCTTAAAGCTGCATTCTTAATTTCAGCATTATACTACTATTAGACAAAGTCCATATATTTATCCTTGTTTTGTATTTTCTTAGGCATCTAGTCACTTTGGTTTACAAAAGTTGAAAAATACTAACAATTTAAGGGGCCAACGTTAGTACAGTGGTGACTGGCCTGTGATCGATTCTCAGTATAGCATGTGATCTTTCAACCTTGCTGAGTATTTCTGTGGAAGACACCGAGCACTGCCAGGTGTGAACCTCGAAACCCCCTGGCATAGCCTGAGAGGTTGGGGCATGGCAGGTCCTGGGGTAGTTTTCACTGATGTTTTAGAGGCCAGAGATAGATGGGACATCCACTGCTTGTTACCATTTTAGAGCATCCAGAACTTGCAGAATCCTCCGAAGAATGCTGTTCTCGAGCAGAATTCCTGGGTGCCAGGCCTCCTATTCTCTCTTTTGACATGCTGGGATGTCTGTGCCAGATGCACGCTTTCAGGACATGGACTTGAGACATAATGGTGGGACTCCCAACTCTGGTTTTGGTCCTCACCTTTGACATTTGGTGAATTTGCCACAAAGATACCTTTTTTTCACTCACTGCTTAATGTTTTTACTATCTAATGTGGGTGTCTATTTCTGAATGGGGTTCTGCAAATGTGTCAACGGAGGGTACTGAAAGGCACACACAGAGAACAGGAAGCTAGACCCCTGCTCTCCGAGGGAACCGTACATACACATCCACTGGGACCAGAGATCACTGCAGAGGCAGCACAAGCAAAGGTCTTTGATCACCTCTGTCCATGGGTTATTTCCTCATTCCAGGGCCACGAGTGGCAGCAAACAAAGGAGAAGGAGTCAGGATGGAGGGTGGGTGTCGATCTTCAGCTGCTCACATTGTTGCATTCGGTGCGCTGCTGGGGTTTCATAGGTCACCTTTAGAATTATGCCTATGACAGCAGTAGCTACCTGCCAAGATGGCAAGGTATCTCACAGCTCTCAGGATGGTGCCTGTGGCCCGCTAGGCCTCACTTGGAGGGGTACACATTTGCTGTACAGCTGGCAGCTCTGTATGGGGCAGCCGTGTGGGCTGTTAGGGAGCTGGAAAGGAGACAAGCATGAAATTTCTTCTAACCCCAACTCTGTTTTTCTGTACTGTTGGCTGCTTCTCAGTTCCTTGACAAAAAAACCAATCAGGCACCCTTTAATCCGCCTGTGATTACCACTGGTATAAAAAGAGAAGCATAATGAGGAAAAATGCCTCGTTTTGTTGCCTTCAAAAGCCAACAAATTGGAGTTAACTTGACAGGAAGTGGCTTAATAATTAGATTATTTATTTATTCCTGACACATATCCCCCTGTTACTAGTCTCAGGAGACCCTGTAGATGGTACGATTTTCAAGCTGCCATTACTTCGCTGTCTTCTGTGAACAAAGAAGCTACTGTCGATCAGTCAATTAAATGCACTCTTTAAGCCGAGGCTGAGAAGTCCTCAATGGAGAGAGCCCTGGGACATTGTGGCTGATGATTCCTTTCTCTGTACTGTACATCACACTCTCAACTACAGTCCCCACAGAGATGGAATAAAGTCATGCATTAAAATATCACTTGTTGATTTGTTTGCTAATGAAGAGCCATTGAAATGTTTGTGTATTTCTATGGCAAAATTGTGGATTAAAGGGCCTACTTGCCTGTGTATCTTAGTTCATCTGCCATGAGTGCTTATTTAAGAATTATTAAAATTAAAGTCAACAAACAGCTGAATTTAAACACACACGCACACACACACACATACATACATACACACACACCCTCAGATAATAGAAGATTTCTTGCTATTTTGTCAAGTTCAGTGAATACAGGCAGGAAAAGAGAGAAATGGTATAATTTCAATCTCTTGCTTACATTGCATTAGTCCAAACACCTTGTTTTCTCTGCCAATAAAAATGTAAGTCTCTTCCAGTTTATCAATATGAGAATATATTAACATCCACTGGTGAGAATTAGGTTTATGGAATTTTCATTTTATTACCTTTAAGATGAATGGCAGATTGATAGCATATTAGTGGGTGTCCTTAAATCCAAATGCCTAAAACATCTGTGACATATCAGATGCAGTCTGGCAGTCTGTATAGGAAGGGGATCTTCCTCCTTTCCATGTGCCTTTTCTTCCTTTCTTTCTTTCTTTCTTTCTTTTCTTTTCTTTTCTTCTTTCTCCATTAGCATTATTTTATTTCCATTTAAGTGGCAGTGATTTTTCAGTCACGTAGTTAGAGTTTCAACCTTTGGATATCCATATCCTTCAACTTTTAACTACTTTTCTCTCATTGTCCAAAGCCTCCTTTGGCTGAATAGCACTGCTTCTCATTGGTTGGTCTTATATTTTAAGAGAATATTTGTTGTCTAGGCTAAAATGACCCAGAGCATATTATGACAGCTCTCTGATGAAATATTTACTGCTGCTCTGTCATTTTAAGCGGTAGATTTAGAATTTCAGTGGAGGCTACTGAAGACTGAACAGTCACCTCTGTTCCCCATCACACTTTGTGAAGAGTAATCAAGGCTTTAACTATAGCTTTTACGATTACCTGACAACAGGCTATAAAGGATTAATACAAGCTAACATCACATGGTCCCATCCTTTATTTTCACCCTGTTATTCCAAGTCATTTTGTTAGAAAAAGCTTAGGTACTCGGAGGTGTTCTATAATAGAAAATGAATTTGAAACTCTTTCATTAATTGGTGATTAATATATTTCAGGATTAGTTTAAGCAGGGCCCTACCTCCTGCCCAGTCAAGTATGTTCTGGTTAATATCCAATTATCTGCACCTTCATAGTTATTATGTCTTAATATTTCGGATATGATAACCAGAAACTTGAGAGTAATGCTAATGAGGAGCATAGAGCAAGAATTAACCAATGACATACTCAATGATCCTTGGTGAGGGAAAAAAAATCTCTTTTCCCCTTAATGCATTGCTTCCCTATCTTCTGGGCATGGAATAAAAAGTAGGACTTTCAATTATAGGGGGTGAGAATCAGAAAATGAACCATTTTTTTCTTTAAATACAAAGTAACTGAATGTGCAGTGCTCAAGTTCCCCTAAAATAATTGCTTTAGTTCATTTTAAAGAGAAAGAGTCTTAGAGGACAGGAGAGGCCTTTAGGTTTCCAAATAGGATACCTTATTATCCGTTACCTTGTATTTAAACAAAGCCACAAGTTGTTGTCTCTCTAAAGGATGCTTGAATTTGCATTAATTTGAAATGCCTTCAATATTTCGCTAAGGAAATGCATTTTGCCTACTATCTTTTAGACCCTTCTCCTCCCAACAAGGCTGCATTCCTATTCCACCTCTACTTCATTCGCCCCTCCACCCACCCACTCCCGAGGTAATTTCACTTTTGAACAGTCTGACTTGGCTCCCCTAGCAGTTCCTGCTCAGGTGGCATGTGTTGCTTCAAATCACGTCGGTTTAAAGAGTGCACTTTGTACATCGCCCCTTTATATGCTGTATTGTAATGAAGCAACATCAGTAAATTGCAGCGAAGGGTGATTGTTGCATGGGGATCGCTACTACACCTTGGGGTCCATTTGCACCAGATTATTCTTTTTATTGTTATTATTACTTCCCATCTTCTTTACTCTCTTGCTGCGGAACTTGCTTTTGGCCAGTGGTGCAAATACAGGGGATCCAGAGGAACATTGCAGCTTTATTTTTTTTCTCGTAGGTACATACCATTCACTGTGAAGTTCCAAATTCAGGTATCCTCTTAACTCTGGTGCGTCTTTATTGATGTCATATTACTGTGTTCACTTTTAATGTTCACATCTTCATCATAAAGGAACACATTAATTTTGAAGACAAGTGACTGATTTCTTTTCAGACATTTTATACCGATGTTATAAGTCTGTGGTTATAATGATCAGCCGATTTCTCTCTTTCCCCAAAGAGATTTCAGTAATTTATAAAAGGGCTGTAGATGGGATCACTGTTTAAGGAAAATATTTATTTCCAGTATCATCTTGGGTTTCCTTAAAAATAATGTCATCATGAATATTGTTTATTTATAACAACTCTTTGAAAATGTAGTTTATCTCCTGCTTTAAAACTACCCATGTGCTCTGTGATGTAAAGTGCAGAATGTACAATTAACTGGTGATTTCTTCATACTTTTGATACTACTTGTACCTGTATGTCTTTTAGAAAGACATTGGAGGAGTCTGTATCCCTTTTGTATTTTTAATACAATAATTGTACATATTGTTATATTTTTTTGAAAAATGATAGAAATGTATTATGCTTCTACATCCAGTTTTTATAAGCTGGAAAATAAATAAATATAACAGAAAAAAAACTACCCTTGTAATCTAGTAACTAATAAAAACTACTGTATTTAGATCCTGGATTGTTATTGCACAGAATATAAACACGATTTTAGCCTGAGGATAATAATATATAAATTTTGGGTGGGTGGCTGTTCATCCTTTCATTGTCATAATTTATTCTCAAATAGACATACCTGTGTCCATTCGTTTTTCCATCCTGTGAGTGCAGCTGTTCTGTTGTGCTTTTTCTAAGGCTGAGCTACTGTGCAGCAGTCAAACTAAAATCTAGAATTAGAGCTGACACACCTTCAATTGAACTATCAAATCTTTTAGAAGTGCTTGGCCAGTGACGCCAGTCCCTCGCTACTCAACTGTACACACTTCCGATTGTGGGCCAAAGAGCATTGATTTTTAGCTGTCATTTCTAGAGCACATACTGTAGAATTGAAATTTAAACCTTAATCCACTCAGTAATGCAATTAATTTTTAATGTGCAGTAATACTAATTGAAATTGCCTGAATTTAGTAAGTCACCACAAGACATTTTCGAAAGCAAGAGTCTCTACTGAGAACGGGGAGGACAGTAATCATTGTTACAGTGTTTACAGTATAAATGCTCACTCTGCAGGCCTTCAGTGGAAAGGGAGTTTTCTTTAAATTAAGCCATATTACATCTCCTTTTGAACAAGATATCTTTTTAGAGAGAGTTCTGGTCAGACTTTCTACCCAGCACAACTGGATTAAAATAGTAACTTGATTTTCAAAGTATGGTATGGGTTAAAAATATCTAACAACATTCATTCATTTTTAAAAATAAGCAGTTATGAATAGTTGCAGGTAAAGTCATCTACCAACAATGTCCTGCTCAGTTGCAGCAATCAGTGGGTTGGATCATTATATGATGTGTGTATGAGATCCTGTTTCCATATTTGATGAAAATGTGCTCATCTGTATATCTGTTGCCTTGTTTGGGTATATTTATATACCCCTGTAAGATAAAAATATACCCTACTCTCTTTTATCTCCAACTGTGTTCCTCTAACTAATATATATGAATATATATGTATATATACACACATAAGTAACTATATGTATATCGTTATTTAACATAGACTAAATGTTTCATACGATTTTTTTAACCAGAGTAGAGCAAATTTTGCACAGTAAAATGAAAATAGGTTTCTCGTCATTTTTCCTCTAAACAGATTCTATAACCAAATTTATCTGCTAGTAAATGGGAACTTTTCAAAATCTGTCAGTTTCATTGATGAATGGGCATTGCATAGTGTTCAAAGTGAGCACTGGCATTAAATTTTGAAAGAAAGCAAGTACTGTGTATTATTCTTTGGTGGCTCTCATGTCATAGTATTTAGTAAGCCAATAGTGATATTAAATGTTTACTCAAGGTTCCTGATATCTCTTCAAATGCTATTTAAAGCCACATTTGCTGCAGTAAGTATAAAATAATGGTAGGGAACTTGAAGCTGTAATAGTGTTGCGTATTTTCTAAATGAAGTGTGTTGTAACATTTTATAAATCAATTCAACAGTTTAAAACTCCAGAACACCTAAATTAGTTCATCTTCATTGGACTAAGGGTTAAAATTGATTTTTATTTTTGTCACTGTTAAGTCAAACTGTTGTTGGGATTATTTATGTATAATACCAACATGACACGAGAGCATGAAAGGAAAATTGAGGAAGAGCTTACATTGTGATTATGTTCAGCCATCCTCCCATCCACTGAGCTTTAATACAAACAGTTTTTCTTCTTTTCTGAATAGAGGGGAAAGAAGAAAAAGAGATAATGGAAATCAATTTACAGTTTATTTAGAGCATATTATCAAATCAAGTTAAGGGGTAGTAAGTTCAATCTTTCCAGCCTCTTTTTTGAGCATAGCAGATACCAACTATGATATGATCTTGTACACACCGATAGGATCATCTGTGCATTTTTAAAAAATATTTGATAGTTATTATTCAAATAACCATAATTGTCTTCTTAATCTAGAATGAAAATGAGTTTTAAGATTCTTATGCAAAGATATTGCCAATACATCAGAAGGTTCCATCATTACTGGCATCAGATTGGTGGGTTAGAATTCACATTAAAACCACTCAGTGCTTAATAGTGTTGTTAGTTCTGAAGGTGTAAAGATGAAGACTGGTAGTTTGTTCAGATGTGCGCCTGATGTGTTAGGCTCTTTCAGGAGCCTATTTGCTCAGTTCTAATTTTCATCCTGATTTATATGCAGTCAGTGACCACAGTATTCATTCAAACTGCACAGAGACACATCTCCTCTGTAAAACACGGCTTACTGATTCTTATTTGCTATTTGTATTCTCCTAAGAAGAAACAGAGGATTCATATGCAGGTGGGGGTGGAGGCTACATTTCGATTGAAAACTGTATACATCACCTTATCTATTTTATCAATAATTCCTTAATGAAGAGAATAAAGGAGACAGCCTTAAGTGTGCACGCAGCAGAAGAAAGAGGTGAGAGAAGGCTCATCTATAAGTGTGTTTAATATGCAATGCTTGATGTATGTTGACCTCAGGTTACAAGAGTAGAAAATCCCATTTTCCAGCTTGTTTCAAATGTAGTAAAAATGCTGCTTCAGTTGCTTTATGCTACTCACATTGGGAAAGGTGCTTATACTGTGATAATTATCATCAAGGAATATTAATGCGTTCAGCATTTGTAACCCAAAAACTCATTATAGCTTAAGCTGTGCATCATCTGTGAAGAGAGAACTTTGCCAGAATTCGCTCTTCACAGGGGTTGCCTCCTGCTTGCTGCCGAGTGGTCAGAGTCCTGCAAGAGGTCACTTAGGCTATTTTTGAAAACTGAAGTTTTGCAATTTTTGAATCACTAGATTCTGTCTAAAGAGCTTATCATTCTTGCCCCCAAATGCCCTATTTCTAATTGAATGCCTCGTAAGGTACAAGTAAAATAATCATAATGCTCAGTAAAGTGAAAATAAAATAACAATAAGCAAGTAAGGGGTAACTTTGTCTCATAAGATAGAATCCAGGAGGGTCAGCACAGATATGCCATACAAAGATAATTGAAGTGTCTCTGCTTCTGTCACCGAGCATAGGGATTCATTTACTCCAGTTTCCTTAATGCAAGTGCCCTTGGGTTTCGGATAGAAATGCCCCCACTGGGGCCTCACTTCTCAGCCCTCTCATTGGAAATTGTGTAAATAAGACTGCAGGGTCAGCCCTCCTTTTTCGGCAGCAGTGTCCTTAATTATTGTGTGACATTCTCGCACATAAGCGGTGCTCTTCCTAGACTCATTCCTCCCACATCTAAGGCTTCCCTCCGATGCAGATATATTTGTATGTTTGTTTAGACTTCGTCCCTGAGGGAATATTGACATGAGATGAATGAGAATCTCTGGGTGAATCCAGAATCCTCTAACTTCATCTGATCAAAATATCTATCAGGTGAGGTGGTTCCGTTCTAAATTCCAAGTGGTCGCTTCCCCAAGAACCGTGTGCCTCCACTTGTGGTGGGCAGTGTGTTGAAAAGGAGCTATGTGCCTGTGATATTTTTATGTGATTAAATCCCATTATTTTCCTCCCACTGATCCACTGCTTGTCATTTCCCATAAGTAACATTGCTCCATGCTGCATGTTATGGTTTGTGTTAGCCAGGCAGAGAGCTCTAATACTCAGCTCTATCAGGCAGTCTGCCTTTGCTGGACTGCTGTGTTTCTAAGGTCAAATTGTGAACCTGGCCTTGCTCCTGGGAGGACTAGAAAAATATGTTTCATAACTTCCCATAGACCTATGTGAAAAGCAAGAAGGAAAAACCATGCAGCCCATAGGCTCAGTTTAGATGAGCTATGAGGTTGGAATTCATCAAGCAGGAAGCTTGCTGTTGTTTCGGAAGCTTTCTTACTGTGAGGGGTCACAGATGTGGGTGCCGAGTCGGTCATAGCTGAGGGCATCTGGGGATGGGGTAATCATTCAACTCACCCAGCAGGCACAAACCCACAAGTTGATAATCTGGAGTAACCTTGCTGTAATCGAAACTTACTTTCCTGTGATAATCACTTTCATGAAGGAATATTGATAGGCCGGGACCCCACATTCAGTGTAGATATTGGAGTCCTGTTCCTCAGGAAGTAACTTGTGTGTGCTCTTGCTTTTTTGGGAAGGGACAGAATCTTTATGTTAGGCTGTGGAGCAACAAAACCCTAAGTGGATGAGTCTCCTGAACCAGACACATACTCTCAATAGTGGATGGTGCTGAAACACTGACAGTACAGTTGGGAGATACAAGACTGGCAGATCTTCTGTGAGGATGTAAACTTAATAATGTTTATGAATTTTGAGTAACTCATAACTCCACTTCCTCACCAAAAGAAACATTATGAAAAGATTGCTTCTAAATCCTTCAGACATCTCTGCTGTTGTGATAGATGCCCTCCTCTTTACCTTGAGGCACTGGAAATGAATGTATTTTTTTCCTGCAAGAGATAAAAATGTATATGTTAGAAGGAGCAAATTGCATTTTCATGTTTAAGTTCACTATTTGCACTTGATGTGGTGAGCTCCAAATGTGAAGAATTGCTTTTGACATTATTTCTGTGTCTCTTGCATCCTAGGATGGCTCCATTATTATGCTGAGGGGCCCCAGCACATGGGATAATGTGATGTGGAAAGCCTGCACCCCATGTAAGGCTGCCTGCTCAAGGAAGGCTGCTTTGGATAGCTATAATTTCTTTGATTATTGAAAAATTTTAATGTATCGGAGTAATGACTCATTCAATAAAATGTGTAGTGATATGTACACGTTTTAAAGGGAAAAAATTGTCCAGGTATTTTGGATTTGTTTGGAGGTAGGAAGAGAGAGAGAGAGAGAGAGAGAGAGAGAGAGAGAGAGAGAGAGAGAGAGACAGGTGGAATGAGAGACACACAGAGAGAGATTTTCTACATAAAAGGTGATTTTTATTTCCTTTCTTTAATTATTTGCTCTACTCCTGTCATAGAAGCAGGCTGGTAGTGAGGTGGGGATAGGTGATCGATGGCAAGGAAACTGGGCACAATGGTGCTGGGAAATGTACACTGATGGAGGGATGGGTGTTGGAAAACTGTATGACTAAAACCTAATAGTGAACATCTTTGTAAGGATCTATATCACAGTGATTCAATTGTGGCACTGTAGGATGGTCCTCCCGTTGTTCATTTGCCCGAGCGGGCACCAGTAATATCTCCATTGTGAGACTTGTTACTGTTTTTGGCATATCAAATATGCCAGGGGGAGCTTGCCAGGCTCTGTCATGCGGATGGGATAGTCTCAGTAGCTTGCTGGGCTCTCGAGAGAGACAGAAGAATCAAGCCCAGGTTGTCCACATGCAGGGCAAATGCCCTACCCACTATGCTATCACTCTATTATTTAAAAAAATTTGCTTTGCTGACTTTTGATCTTGAACTATTGTATGTGATATCATAAATTAAAAATTTGAAGTGTCATTGATGCTAATTCTCATTTCTAGTATCCTTTGTGGAGTTAAATGTGTCTATGTGTGTGTCCATATGCATGCTAGTATGTATATATGCACCTTTAGTGTGTAGAAATGTACTTGCTGTCGCTGCCAGTCATTTCACCAAAGACAAACTGGTGCCTCCCACCCCCCGGTCTTGTGTTTAACATGTTTCCAACAGCTTTGAGAGATGATTTAAAAGTGAAATGAAAACCATGGTGCTTGTATTGGAGTCTGATGTTTGAAAGAGAGATACTGGAGAAGGATGATTTTTGGCTTGGCTCCCTCTTTAGTTGTAATTGCTGCTTCATTAGGACTTGGAAGAGTTTCCTGTGGTTAAATTTAATCAAATGGCTCAGAGTAACAAACTTGTATACTCAAAATTCCAGGATAACTCTACATACGTAACATGATTTTCCTAAATTTAAAAACATGCTCACACAGGGCCAAGGAGAAATTCCAAAGGCATAGAGCATGTGCCTTACATTCATGAGGCCTGAGTTTGATCCCATTCATTTCCATCTATCCCCACCCCCCATCCCACTCCAGAAGAATCGGGTGGATTCTTATGGCCGCCTAATGCTGTCAGAAAAAAATATTGCCAGGAGTGTCCCCAAACTTCACACCTTATCAGAGAGGCCCCTATCAAAGCAAAAAGAAAAACAAACAAACAAACAAAAACCTAAAACTCATCTATGCATAAACACACACATACACACAAAACTCACTACCCAACCAATAACTGGCTTCTAAAATGCCCTGTGGTACTCTCTTGAAACTATCCATCGCCCTGTTGGCAGTGATTTAATAAGCAATCATCTAAAGATTAGCGTAAGTCATAAGAAACACATTTCAAAGGGTCCGAAGTTTGTCTTTGGTAAGAGCCAAAACCTGAGGGAATGAGTCCTAAGTGCACTTTCACTCTTGAATAGATCTCAATCGTGAATTTTGAAGCTGTCTATTATTCCAAGTTAAAAAAAAAAACTGGGCCTTGAGCCCAAAATATAGAACTTGTGTACAAGCAAACCCATGAGCTCACCAATTCCCCCTCCACATGTCTCTTAGCCGTATAATGTGTCTCTTCCCACATACTCAGGCGCCTTGACTTGGCAGCCTGTGCCAAGGTGATGGTGGTGATCGTTTTGCTATTACTGCATCAAAGTTTGATAACTGATGCCACTTTGTGGGATACCAAATTTTTGTTTGATTTAGATGGAATATGAAATTTTCATTGAGAGCATTGAGTGAAAATTTAGCCTGTTTATTTTTTTCTACTTCCTTAAATCTAATTCCTTTGAAAGAGCTAAGTATTTATTATGGCTTCACAATTCTTTGACAATTGTGGGAAATAGGCAACACAAAGACAAAAGGAGGCAAGTTTGGTGAAAATGGAACTGAATTGAGTAGAGGACACGGCTCTGTGTAAGTACCAGCATATAAATGTGCACCCCGGTGATGGTTTTGCAAAAATCGGTGAGTCATGGTCAGATCTTTCTGAATAACTTTGCTCCCAGTGATGGTTAGCATCCACAATCACAACTCTTCAAGTATATGAAACTTAAGGGGCTAGAGAGATAGTACTGGAGGTAATTGTCTTACATGCATCTGACCCTGGTCCTGAGTTTAAATCCCTGGTTCCCTGAGCACTGCAGGAGGTTGGGAAAAGGGGGGATAGAGGGAAGGGGAAAAGAAGGAGCAAGTGTCACATGTTTTGTGATAATTGTATACATGTGAATTCTTTTCAGAAATGGAAAGTGACTTAGGAAATCCCCATATTTCTTTCTGTAGGTTCCATACACAGACATACTTGAAGATAGTGGAGGGAGGATTGCTTGTGTTACCCTTTGATTTAAACATGCAAATGGCATTGACTTAACTACCTGCAGCTTGATAATACAATTTATGATGTTTATCACAGTTGGCTTTTTGGACAGCTCTTTTGAACCAATAATATACTTTATTACATGCCAAAAATCTGAAAATTAGGTTGAGAAGGAATAGTAAAGAAGGAC